>NC_072780.1:31327898-31462885 GCF_022539595.1 Amphiprion ocellaris | reverse complement strand
CTTTGCTAATGCTGCACAGAGTGTCAGAGTGATAAACTCCAGATCTGCGTAGGAATAGATTAGCTCTAGAGCCGATTCATCCAGGTTGGTAGTTAAGAGCAGCGGATCGATCCATTAGAGCCGGTTAACCTCGCGGCTCTGATGTTTCTGACCTCTAATCAGCTTTACGCTGCGCCTGCATCCATTAAACAAGTAGCCGGGTGTTTTCTCTTCCTGAACGCTCGCTCAGTGTTTTTGTATGCAGCGTTGTGTCTTGTGTGTTAGTCAGGAAGGACATGCGTCCATATCGGGAATGAGATTAGGTCAGTGAGAAGCTCTGCAGGTCCCATCATGCATCACTCCTCCTAGGACAAGTGTTGGCTTTCAGACACTGAATATCTGTGAATCACTTCGGTTTTTCGATTTGAAATATGTGTTTTCATGTTATTTTCTTCCCCACTCTCTGAATGAACCCACACTTTATATTTAGATACTTGAAAGTACACAAAAACAACAAAAACTAAACCCAAAATGAGGAAATAAGTTAGGAATTTTGAACATTTGTAAGTAATTTTGGATAATTTTTGAGTAATTTTCAGCAATTGTTTAGTCAGTTTGGATGATTTTTATTCAGTAGTGGACAATTTTTGTGTAATTTTGATTTTTTTTGTGATTTTGAGCATTGTTTGAGTCATTTTCAATAATTATTCAGTAATATTGGGCAACTTTTGTGTTATTTTGAACATTTTTTTTTTTAGCCATTTTGGACAGGGTTCTGTCATTTATACCAATAATTGAGTCCTTTTAGAATCATTTTTGTATAATTTAAGAATACTTTTCTGTCATTTTGGACATTTTTTTGAGTAATTTTTAATAATTCATTTCAACAAGTAATTTGGACTAATTTTTATACAATGTTGGACAGCTTTTTTTTTATAATTCTCAACAATTTTTTAGCCATTTTGGGTCACCTTAGACGGGTTTCTGTCATTGTTAACAATTACTTAGTCCTTTTAGAATCATTTTTGTATAATTTCAGAATACTTTGTTTAATTGTTGATTGATTTACATTGTTTTTTCAGTTTTTTTCTTTTTTAAATATTGCACATTAAATTGCAATATTGCACATAGAAAGTAAATATTGCACAAAACATTGAAATATTGCACAAAAATGTAAAATATTGCACATTAAATTTAAAAATTACATGTAAAATGTAATTATTGCACCAAAAAATTGAAAAGACAAGACATTAAGACATTTTTGATGCAGTTTTATTGTTTCTTTGGTTAATTGGTGGTTAACTTACATTTTTTTTTCTTTAAATATTGCACATAAAGTGCGTAATGATGCTTTTTTTGTGTTTTGTGTGGTTTATAAAGTCTAAAAATGCGCTTCTGAACTGCAGGAACTCTGACACAAAACGAGATGATATTCAAGCGGCTGCACCTGGGGACGGTTTCCTACGGGACGGACACCATGGATGAGATCCAGAGCCACATAATCCAGTCCTACGCCCAGGTGAGCAACCTGTAGTTACCTGGACGACAGAATTGATGGGTGTTTGAACCAGAAATACTACAAAATAAACAAAAAAAACATTTCCACTGGTCAAATCTTCCTATATCATTTTTAACTGCACTCAATAGCCTCAAAAGAACAAATATCTGCAGTGTTCTTTTTTTTTTTTAAATTTTTTTTTAACAAACTTCCCTAAAATGACATAAACGCTGGACACAGTTTCTCACTTACATTATGAGAATTTGTCCTGGGAGCAGATGCATTGAAATACATACGCAGCATACTTCACTCGGGGGGGCGTTTCCCGCTTATTCACGCTTATTCACGCCTCTCCCCGCGGATCGGTTTAATCAATTTTTTACATTTAGCTAAGGCAAGGTTTTCCAGGAAAGCAGCCCATATTGTTCATTCATCACGTCCCGGGGAGACTCCCCGTACTGTAAGCGAGTGTTTTCCTCGCTGGGTGGCTCAGATCTGGCTGCAGATCCTGACAGAATGATATTGTTTCGCTCTCAGCCAGCTCCGACAGCTGGTCGAGGCTGAGACCATCTGCCCCACGCCCTTATGTGTAATCTCAGATAATGAAAAATGACTCGTCTTTTTAGCGCCAAGCAGAGCGGAGCGGCGATATTCAAACCGTTCTGTCGCTGCTATGTGTAAAATCAGACATCTGCAGTTACTTCCAGAGCAGTGCTGAAAACCTTTTTCATTAATCTTAACATTTGTCTACAGATACAAGCATACTGAGTGATCTGTTAGGTGCTGAGTAATCATTTAACTCTCTGAATCTTAGGCAGGTTCTGGGTGTCTCATTTTTCTTCCCAGTTTGGTCATTTTTCTCTGCAGTATAAAGTCCTGCACCTCTATGGAAACAGAACAACCAGGACTAGACGTAGAGAGAACTCAAACTAGTCTTTTCTGCAATTTGACACAATTATAGTGCATTTATCATCAAAAAATAGAAAAAAATTGAAAAAGTTACAATTAAAGTTTAAAAAAAAAGTTAAAACACACTAGATACACGTCTGGTAAAGTCACAGAAAAAATTACGTAGCTTTACTGTATTTTTATTAGCAAAAAACAAGAACCAAGACTGAAACCAAACATAAACCAGTCCGAAGAAAGTCCAAAACCAGTCCAACACAGTCTGAAACCAGTCCTCATCCAGGACCAGATCCAGAGTTAAATAAATCCTAAACCAACTTTAAATCACATCCAAAACCAGGAGAACCAAGACTGAAACCAAACATAAACCAGTCCTAAGAAAGTCTTCTGAGTCTAGCATTACGCAATATGACCCGAAAGTACTTTAAACTACTTCAAAATTACTCAAAATTTGTTCAAAATGACAATTTTTAAGTTATTTCGAACATTTTGGGTCATTTTGAACTAATTCTAGTCTAGTTATGAGTCTAAAAATGTCCAAAGTTATTTTAAATTTATACAAACTAACACAAAACGTGTCCAAACTGGCTCAGCAGTTATCCACAATACCTCAAAAACTGTTTAAAAGTCCCTGAAACTGGTTCAAAACAACTCAAAATATGTTCAAGTTGACTATTTTTAAGTTATATCTTAGAATTTGGGCCATTTTGGATGAGTTTTAGTCCAGTGTTGAGTCTCTGATGTTTCGCCATGCTGAATGTATCTCCAACAACTTGCTCCTCTGCTCACCATTTCTCAGCCATACTGTATTTATTTTATTGATCCAGCATGATTTCTTTTCCTCTCAATGTCTGTTAATTGTGTAAACTTGTGTAACCACTGTCTGCAGTTCATCCCAAAAGTCTGAATTTGTGTCTTGTGACTATCAGTCAAAACTTAGCTGCTCGTTGCCTTTTAGTAGCACTGAGTAGCACCATTTTTTACAGTTTTTTGTTGGTAATTCGTACACGCAGAGTAAAATTCTTAACTTGTTAATTCATTTGAACGCATGATTATTTCCAGGACTGTTGGAAAGTTGACAATACAGCAACATAACAGCCTTTTTGGGGTCCATAGGGTTAACTGGAAATGCACAAACTGATAGTCATTTTACATACACATAATGTTACATAAACAGACTGACCTTTGCAGTAAAAGTTAAAGTATCTGTGTTGTTTATTCAGGAACATCCTTTCAAAGCGACTCGGACACTGAGTGTGTCTGACAGAGTGACCTAATGATGTCTGTCTATAGATCTTTCAGTCACTCTGGATGAAGGTTGTCGTCATGTTGCTCTACTGTACTAACGTCTGGCAGCGCTCGACGTTAATAATCAGCCAAAATCCACCGCTTCAGTGGAGCAGGACGCCCTTGTCAAACAGCTGGCAGCGTCTGCCGGCTCGCCTGCCGTTAAACTGATGGCTGATGTCAAAACAGCACAAGCCATAAAAGACCCTCAGAGCGGATAAATCATGATAAAGACGGTGATATAACACTTCTCCTCTTCGCTGTGTCATTCAGCCTGAAAGGAGGCGTCACGGAGAACCGACTCCAAGTGTCTGGGTCAGATCGAGTTGATTAAGTTACAGTTTAAAGCTCTGAAGAGGTTATTAGATTCAGAATGATAGAAACTGAGTCTGGAATGTGTCAGTTTCTCTAAATACATCATGTTAAAATAGACTGTGGTGTTGGAAATATTCGCAGTTTATTACCAATAACTGTTGCTTGCAGATTTGCTACACAACCCTCCTGAATAACTAGAATTCAACTGGACTCAATCATTAGTAATTAGTATAGATTTCTCCTGTTTTGTTAAATTAAAGATAATAACTAGTATTTTTATTATTAATTTTAATTATTTATATGTTTATTGTAAAAAAATTTAAAAAAGCAAAAAAGGGGCAAAACTGTAAATAACATCCACATCAAAAATCTGTATTTTTACAAATAATAATTTGCTCTTTTACAATGTGTGACTGTAAAATGACACTTTGTTTTTTTACTTTTTTACTGTTTTCAAGTCCAAACAACAAACATCATTATTTTGCAGATATTTGCCAGATATTTGCCAAAGAAAATGATGTATGTTAGGAGTTGAATAATGGTTAAAAAAATCTTATTTTACAGCTTTTTCCTATTTTCTTAAAATACAAATAACATCCAGTAAAATCTAAGAAATATTCATTTTCATGTTTACTGTAAAAAATAAATAAATAAGGCAAGCCAAAAAAGCAGGCCTAAACTACACACAGAAAAAAGTATTATATATATGTTGGTTTTTTTTTTGTTATTTTACAGATTTTTGTTAAGTAAAATTACAGATAAATGCATGTAAAATCAAAGAAAAAAAATATTTATTCAAATGTTTACTGTAAAAAAACAACACAACAAAAAACAGACCAAAACTATACATAATATCCTTATTTGCTATTTTTTAAACAGATTTTGAATGTTATAGCATTTGATCATTTTTAAATGGATTTTTGGTACCTTTGCTGCCAGATTCTCATGTCTTTTTCTTTTTTTCTTTTTAAATGTGTGTAACAAACTTTGCCTCCTCTGGTCAGATTGGACTTTTTAGGAGGCAGGCAGAAAATAATGTGTTTTTTCTTTCAAAACATTAAAGCATGAAAACATTCAAGTAGCTCCCTAAAACACAGTTTTAAGCCCAAAAATGTGCATACTTTTTTTTTTTTTTTTTTAAAGTCACAGAGGCTTTATGGATCTTTAATTCTGTTCCAGGTGACGTCTCAACCGTCTAACGGCAGCACCAACGGCGCCACGCCGTCACGGAAAACCCAGACTTCAGGCCCGAAGGTCCGTAAGAGCGTCAGCAGTCGCATCCACGAGGCGGTGAAGGCCATCGCCTTGTGCCACAACGTCACACCGGTCTACGAGTCCCACGGCGGCGTTAACGGAGAGACGGAGTCTGCAGAGGCCGACCAGGACTTCAGCGACGATAACCGAACGTACCAGGCCTCCAGCCCAGACGAGGTAAACATGGAACAGGGAAGCTCTCTGCATGTCTGGGTTCACAGGAAACAGAATTCAAAAGATAAATGCACTGATTGTAAAGCACTGGTGATGCTAGTTTAGATCTCGACTGCATCACTGATAATCAAACGTGTGTTATGCAGTCAACTAAACATGTGTTTCAACACTTTTTACTAACAGTTTCTAGTATTTTCTGGGTGTTTATTTGCTCCTGTTACAGTTCACAGTTTTTATGTTTTACAGAATCTAATTAATACATAAGGTTTATTTTTGGCACATTTTTAAGTAAACATGTAACAAAAACTTTAAAAAATATGGTTTTTAGATGAGATTTGTTACATTTAAGGACCATTGGAAAGTTGCAAATTTGACATTTCTTTCTTTTATTGCCGTTTTTCGCTTTGATAAATGGTGCGTTTTTGTCAGTTTATTGTAAAGACAACATGCCTTTCTAACCCGCTGGAGGGTTTCGGGGTTCAGAGGGTTAAATATTTGCATGCTTATGTAAACATGCTTGAAGAGAGATTTACCTTTTTGCACATTAGCTGACGTTTAAACATCTTTTAGCTCAGTTTGCTGATCTATTTTTTTCTTCCATCTTTTGCCCACATGGCAGCAAAAACACTGGAAATGATCTGGTGCAAACCCTCTCCGAGCCTCTCTGCTGTGTCTTAACGTTTATTAGCCATCCTAAATAACCCCGGTTTGTCATAATAGTCATTTCACGGGCAGAAAGTCAGAGGTCGTGCTCTCGCTGCAGAGGTTAAGCTTTTTAATTGTCTGTATTTGCTTCCTGGGAATTTACTGCCTAGAAGAATGCAGCAAGATTCCCCCAAAGGCATCTCCACGGCTTTACTTTCCTCCTCGATGTAACTCAAGAGCTGCAGCTTTTATGACTGAGGGTTCTGTCAGGAGCAATATATATATATATATATATATATATATATATATATATATATATATATATATATATAAAAGGCTTTATAATTATGCTGCTGGAGTTATCTGTGGGGAAATCGGAGGAGAATGATGGTGATGGTTATATACTGGGAGGAAATTTTATCAAGAAAAGCTACAGTGGGTGTTTGTTTAAGGCTGGTTTAATGTATCTGGGAGGAGAGTTAATCTTCCCACTTGGACATGTTTATCACCTCTGACATGTGAAGTAAAAAAGCCTTTTGTGCATACTTTCTGTTGAACCCCCCCAGCAATCAAAACGGAGATTAAAAAAAAAAGTGTCGAAAAGATAAACCTCAGGTTTCTATTTTGCCCGTCCGTCCTCCCGATCAGTTGATGTATATATTTATTTATATCCCAGCTCTGTCTCTCCTCTTTCCATTGTCTCTCACCATTCGGATTGATCAATATTTAATTTTCTCTCGGAGACGATGAGAGGTGGCTGTCAGTGGAGCTCTCTCTCCCTTCCACTTCTTTGTTCTTTCCCCGTCCTTTTATTTCACTCCTCGCCGTCCTCATCGACGTGGCTCACTGTACCTCCGTTCGGCTGCAGTTTGTTTTGTAATGAGCGTCATTAAGGAGATGAAGTGGACCAGCTGCTGAGGTCAGAACCCGGGTCATGTGACCTGCTTTTACCTGCAGCCTCTGACCTCCAGAACATATAAACGCTTGACGGCAGCCACGTTAAGAAAAGTGGCTGATCTGTCTTTTAAAACTGGACTTACGCACCATAACAGAGGAAACATACACTACCGTTCAATAGTTTGGGGTCGCCCAGACCGTTAGATGTTTTCCATGAAAACTCACATTTTTATTCATGCGCTAACATAATTACACAAGGGTTTTCTAATCATCAATGAGCCTTTCAACACCATTAGCTAACACAATGTAGCATTAGAACACAGGAGTGATAGTTGCTGGAAATGTTCATCTGTACCTCTATGGAGATATTCCATTAAAAATCAGCTGTTTCCAGCTAGAATAGTCATTTACCACATTAACAATGTCTACACTGGATTTATCATTCATTTAATGTCATTTTCATTGAAAAAAAATTGCTATTCTTCCAAACCTTTGAATGGGAGCGTACATTCGCATGGTGAAACATCTTTCTAGGGCTGATGAGCAGAGACTCAAAACTGGGCTCTAACTCGTCCAAAATGACCCGAATTGTCCGTAATAACTTAATAATGGTCAGTTTGAACACATTTTGAGTCATTTTGAACCAGTTTCAAGTAATTTTTAGATAGTTTTTCAAGTGTTCATTTAATGTTATCTTCATTGAAAAACTGCTTTTCTTTCAAAATCAAGGACATTTCTAAGTGACCACAAACTTTGGAACGGTAGTGTGCTCTGTATTAGCTGAAGTTGATATTATTAGTTGAAGTTGCTCAAAATTAGTTAAAGTTGTTTTTAATGAAGTAAAGTTGCTCCATGTTAGTTAAAATTGCTCTACATTAGTTAAAATTGCTCTATATTAGTTAAAGTTGTTCTATATTAGTTAAAGTTGCTCTAAAATGAGTTAAAGTTGCTCAATAATAGTTAAAAATGCTCTTAATGAGTTGAAGTTGCTCTGTATTATTTTGAGTTGCTCTACATTACTTAAAGTTGCTCAAAAATGAGTTAAAGTTGTTCTATATTAGTTAAAGTTGACGATCGTGTAACAACAAATATGACTTCTTTCCACTGCTGGAATCAACCGACCTGCAGCTGAACTCGTTGTCCTTGGTTTCTTGTTTTCACTCTCCTCCCCCAGTTTGTTTCAGGAGTTACATTTTTAGTGTCCTCAGTAGTAGTCGGTTGGTGCTAAATCAAGTTCCAGGTATTTGGGGGTTATTTGGGGGGATGTTTGCCCCCAAGCAGCTGTCAAACAGATGTCTCAAACTAAGAAAATCATTGTTTGTCTGTCTGTTTTCTTGAAAATTAACCAAATCCCTGCTGGCCATATTAGGCTAAAAACAGTCTAAACAAGCATAAAAATCCAGTATTTGAAGGATTTTAAATAATTTTAATCTACATATTTATTGTTTTAGACTGAAATGATAAGACCAGCTGCACATGTTCTTATAATTTCTGCAAATATATGCACACAAAGCCTATTAAGGAATAAAATGCAGACATGTTAGGTGTTGTTTTTAGATGATCTGCCATGTTGGTTGTGGAATTCCAATTTAAAAACTGTTGTTTGTAAAGTTTAAACTCGACTTTTTGGACAAAATTCAACCACACCGTTGACTTCTTTGTCATGATGTTGGTTAGTTTGGAGCCGACTCTCAATAAATGTTTAGTCAACATTAAATTTAAGTTATATCTAGTAGTCTGTATGAGTTTCTGTGACTTGAAAGTTGTGTTTACAGGTGGTTTGTTCCTCCTACTGCCAAAAATAATGGCTTTTCCCCAAAGGTGTGTTGATGCAGAGCTTTTCTCCTGATGAAAGTAACAGTCGATCTGATGAGAGTTTGTTCAGATGAGATCAAATCAACCAACCAATCGACTTACAGACTAGTGGGGGAGTTGAAAGTTGTGAAACATGGGGATGTTTACTGGTAGTTTGTTCCTCCTCCTGCCAGGAAATCTGTTGAGTTTCTTTGCTTGCGAAACTGAAAGTGACTGTCCAACCAATGACAAGTTGCTCAGATAAGAGCGTAGCAACCAACCAGCCAGACTAAACTGAACTAAAACAAACACAACACCATAGCGGTACCCTTTTCATTTCTGTATTTTAAGCTTTTTATCATGAAGAACAGTAAAGATTGTATTTATTTTCGATACACGCCTTAAAAATTATGTCCATTTTACTGATTTCTTCCTGAAAGCTGCTGTCTTTTCTCCTTCCTGCTTTGTAAAATACTGTTGAAAAGCAAAACTGAACCAAGCACCTTGTTTTAAGTTCAGGTTGCTGGAAGCTTCATGGTTCGGGGTCATTAAGTTCCAGAAGTGGAAAAGCTGCTATAGTGTGTAAAAAAAAAAGTGTCAGTGGTTAATTAAAACCCACATTTTAATGAAGACGCCTTAGTTTTAAAGATGTTATATCAGAAAATAAGATAAGTCAGGCACATACTGAGACAAAAAGATCATTTCACTGCAAAGGGGTTGAACTTAAAGCACAATAAAGCGATGCGTAATTTGAGCATTTTCATGTAAATTTCTTAGAAGGGATTATTGCAATGGAAGAAAAACGTCTAGTCAACAGAACCGGATGTGCAAGTCATTTTTAATATGGAGATGTTGTGTAAAAGATTCAATTTATTAGTCTGTAAAATCATTGAATTACAGGGTTTCCATCCCAAATGCCTATAAAATATCACCATAAAAATACACATCACATAACTATAATTAACACCTTTGTAAAATTTATTAAACACTGATTAAAAGATTTTCTCCCTCATTGAAAAGTGTCCTGTTGCAACACTTTGCTTCCTTCATTTATCCACTATAATCTAAAAACAATACTTGTATGTTTTGTTGCACTGATTCAAACTAAATCTTTCCTTCTTGATGTTCCTACATTTGTTAAATGTTGGTAAAGTTAGTATATGTAGGTGCAAAATCACAAGTATATTAATAGTATTAACAAATATGTCCATAGAGGAGGACAGTTGTGATGCAATATATGCAAAATATGGTGCAATAAAAAGTTTATCTCTAAACTTTTTATTCATAATGTGGATATTCTTAAGTTGGAATTGCAGCAGAAAAAACACAGTAAGTGAAGAATTTCAGTTTTTTTATACACTTACCCTGGGAAAATTTGTGAAATCTCGTCCATTTTTTCAGAAAATATATTTGATAATGGGAAAAAATCCTTTCTTTTAAGGTTAAAGGTGAGACAAAGTTGTATTTGCTGTGATTATTCATGTTGTCATTAAAGAATGGTGCATATTTTACTGATTCTGCCAACTTATGAGCACAACTGTGTGTCAGGATAATTAGTAACTAACTGAGGTTTCTAACTAATTGAGACGCAGGCGCTTGTGTTGCCTCTTTACGTGTATTTTGGTAGCTTTACGCTGTAAAAATCTGCTGTCAGATTATCCCAAAATGAATTAAACTGACATTACAGCAGAAGAATTTAACAGTAAAAGATCCATTTTGCTGCCTTTGTGATTTACTTGATCCCTAAAACGTTGTTGAAATAATTGATCTGAAGTTGTAAAGTAGTTTTCTTTCACTGCTGTAACACATGGTTCACGTGCAGTTTGTATTAAAGTTGACAAAGCTTTACGTAGTTTCTGTGGAGCTGATAAAGTGGATTGTAAGCTCATGTGTGTAGCTGTGAACATGCAACACACACACACAGCAGGATAACGACACACAGATGTGTGTTAAGCAAATATAGGCGGCCCTTTTTTTACGGAGCTCAAAGGGGGGAGCCGGAGAAATGACGGGGTATTAACGGGAAGTTCCAATTTGTAGGTCAGAGTATAATAACAAGCTTTGAGTGAGCAAATTGAAAATGAAGCCATTGAGGATTGAGTCGTGTGCAGCTGAACAGCTCACTCTGGGGCTGCAGTTCCTGCTGAGGAGAGAAAGAGGAAAGAGAAACAGAAAAACACTTATCTGGAGCTGAATGAGGAGAGCTCAGCGGCTCTGGAGGTTCTCAACCCGACGACAAGAAGTCAGAAATCACGTTTCATCAGCTCACAGTCTGCAGACTTCATTCTCTTTTATGCGTTTTAACAATATTCTACTTAAACTGTTTCATTAATTAATTTACTTTGGCTTTCTAACTAATTATTAAGTTTTTTTTCAGAATGGGCCCTTGTGGGCAACCATGCACAATGGCAACCATGATCACTTTGTTTCTTTTTTATTTTTAGAATACAATAGAATTGAAATACTTCATTAATAGTTGCTACAGCAGAAACAGTACAGTTCCCACCACTATAAATACAGATACATAAGCAAAAATGTGCAGTAAATAGAAATAAACAATAAGAAAAGTATAAAAATCCTACTATGTTAAGATGTTTTATATGTAGTGCAAATAGAGTGTAAGAGTATATTTATGTGCTCTATTGATCCCACCAGGGGAAATTCAATCTCTACAGTGAAGTAGGGATGTCCTGACCACATTTTTGCCTCCTGTCCAATCATCCCACTATATCTGAATCACAGCACTATATTCTCACTTTAGCTGTTGTCGTTTTGCACCACTGTGTAGATATATTCTTCTCTAGATGTGTAAATATCTGTATATATTTTTTATTTTTCTTCCACAGTTATTTTATTATTCTGTTGTCCTTTTTCCTAGAGTGACACCACTGGCCGAAACCAAATTCCTTGTATGTTGAGTACGTACTTGACCATTAAAGCTGATTCTGATTATTTGGTATCTGCTGATATAGAGTCCCAATATGTTACAGTTTTCCTACAAAATATGCACTTCAATTATATTTACGTCATTAAATTCAATGCAATGTATTGACAGTCTTATATTGGCAAGTACAGAGCACTGTGGGGGTTTAGCTAGCAATTGGGGCACAATGACAAAGACTTCTGTGATGCTTAATGACTCCAAACAGAGCTATTGTGTCAAAGACAAACTAGGATCAACCAATAACTCAGTGACATATGTAACAGAGGCTGGCAACTAATATTCCTTTGCTAGCTATTGGTATTCCTAGGCTAGCAACCAAAATTCCTGTGTTATAGACTAGCATTCCCAGCCCAGAAACTACAATTCCTAAAACAAATTGCATTTTTAAGCTAACAACTGTCATTCCTAGACTAGCAACTAGCAGTCCTGGGCTAGCAGCTAGAATTCCAAAGCTAAAATCCCTGTGCTCACAACTGGAATTCCACAATTACTAGGTTAGCAACTAGCATTCCTGGACTAGCAACTGGAATTCTAAAGCTAACAACTGGCCTTCTTAGGCTGGTCCGTAGCATCTTCAGGCTTATCACTACCATTCCTGGGGCTAACAGCTACTATTCCCAGGCTAACAGATAGCATTCCAAGGATAACGACTGAATTTTTAAATTATTTTCCATAGTTGTCTTCTCTCTGCTCTGTGTGAACCTCAGCCAAAAAATCCCAAAATTTTTGTCCTAGCTTAGTCGCTAATGGCTTCTTGCTGAGAAGCCGCAATTCTGTGTTGTTGTTTTTTAACAGAATCTGGTGCAAATGGTTTATTTTTGGAGATTTTTTTTTAATAAGACATGAAGAGTAAATGATATATTTGATGAAATATTGTGATTTTAAGGTTAAATTTGGTCAATTATCCTGGAAAAAAAAACTGAATCATGCTAGGAAAATTGAAGATATGATAATTCTGTCTGTTTTTACAGTTTGTGTTTCCGACAAATGGTGTAATTTTGCCAACTTTCTTGAATGCAACATGCACAGCCAGTAGGTTTGTGGGTTCAGATAGTTACAAACTGTTTTTTTTTTTTCAAACTTTGAACTCTTATTATTCCTGTGCATAAAAAAAGCTTAATGTAGTGATTATAATTCTATAGACAACATGCAAAAATGCGTCAAAAGGATTATACCTCCATCGTTTTTACTTGTGTTCAATGGCAGATGATCTTGCATGCTTCTCATGGACAGCCTGCTGTTTTATTACAGTGATAGCACAGTTTTTTATTGTTTGAGGGTTAAATGCTGTAGTTTCTGGTCGTCCCTGCCTGTGTGAGTGCTACGATTGAATGCTTCCCTCAGGTGGCGCTGGTTCGGTGGACGGAGAGCGTCGGTTTGACCCTGGTCAACAGAGACCTGACCTCCCTGCAGCTGAAGACTCCTTCTGGACAGATTCTCTCCTTCTACATCCTGCAAATCTTCCCCTTCACCTCCGAGAGCAAAAGGATGGGCATCATTGTGCGGGTGTGAACCTCGTGTATAACCGTATTGTGTCGCTTCCTGTGTGGTCTGAGTCGTGTTTTTGTGGCTTTTTCTGTCGTTCTTGTTCACGTAATGCATGTAGAAACTTGCATGTTTTCAATAGAAAGTGTCCCTTTGGTGTCAAACTCTTGATGAACTGTTTGTGTGCTGATCCTCCTGGTTATTTGTCGTGTTGGATTTTTCCCACAATAAATTTAACAGCACAGAAAATGTGTTAATTTTAATTTTCTTTGTGATTTAGGAGGAGTCAACGGGAGACATCACGTTCTACATGAAGGGTGCAGATGTTGCCATGGCGAGCATCGTCCAGTATAACGACTGGCTAGAAGAAGAGGTGAAAACTCCTAAATCTTTACTGCAAACTACGATTCACTTAATATCCTCACCGAGAGCCTTGTATTCACACTGTTTAATGCCTTAATTATCTACTTTTGCAGCCTTGTGTATGATAATTGGAGCCGTTTGTTTTTGAATCTCTTAAACTCCTTTAAAACTGGGGTACAGTTGGATTTATTTCGATGTAACTGCAATTGATGGTGACTTTACAGACTTTTCGGCATCAGTTGTCGACCCTTTTCTAATTAGTTTTATCAAGAGATATCAGCCGTGTTCCCAAAATGCATTTTTATTCACATGTTGAACTGTAGCATTAGCAAAAATTAGTGGAAATGGTGATATTTGAACAAAAATCGTCCCCTAATTTTGTTCTCGCTTCAGGTGGTTTTCAGCGTTTTTGAAAAAGACTTCACCTTTTTTTTTTTTTTTTTTTTACAAAAGTTCTGATGGAACAAATATTAAACTCACATTATTAATTAGTTATTTCCGCTTCGTTTTATTGTTAATGCTGCCAGACATAGACTTTTTCCAGGACCAACTGACATAAAGGAAGAATTACAACTTTCCCATTGAATAACAGTTCTTGAAGACCTCTCTTCTTCTTCTTCTAGATTTTTTAGCGATTAGCACACTTTCTCCCTTTAAGTACATACTGCAGCTTCCCTCACAAAGTACATACTGTTTTATGCAGTATACTTATCAAGCTTTGACAGTCGCAGTCTGTTGTGTGAAATAAGCTGCCATCTTTGTGCTTTCGGCTGCTCAAGCTAGTTTATATCTGCGTTGGTTAGCTAGCTGTGCAGAGGTTTTTGGACAGAATGGCCAGAAAAGAATGCAGACTGCAAAATCCCACCAAATGTAGTAGGACATCTTGGTGTTTTTGACATACTATGTATTTTCTGGCTTACTATATAGAATGGTAGTATGGATTTTGGAATGCACACATGCGTATCATAGCCTATAGCGCCACCTTCTGATGACAATACACAGCCTAGATTATTCACTCTAAAGCAGTTAATAGAAACAAGGACATTTTACATTTTTGTTTTTGCAAAATTTTTAAAAATAGTTTTAAATTTGCTTCACAGTTTTATAGAAACACGTCTAATGTCACTGAAGTTTTTCCAATTTAGTTGCTCACAATTACAGTCTATATTATAACATTAAATGCAGTATAGATGCTGACAGTTCTCAGTGACGACGTGACAAAGTGCAGTGTGCTGTAAACAATATGCATGTATGCTAAAAACAGTTGATTATTGCATGGATTGTTGACGTAAACCACAAAACAGTGCAAAGGAAGACTTCTTTAAAGCTTTTAAAATAGTTGAACAAAGTGTGAAACAGAAAATCTCAGTCAAAAAAACTGTGAATTTTTAGAAAAACATTTAGCTGTCATTTTAATATATGAATTAATTGCCATTCAAGTCATAATTATTTATATATCACATTTACCCTATAGAGCCCAGCGTAGTGCCGGTGCTACGATTGCATATGTACTATTGATTGGTGATAGATTTGAGATCAGATAAGACAGATCAATCATTCTTTTTGCATATAAAATCTGGGCAGGTAGACTAACATTTCAGGCATTCATCACGTCTCAGAGCACTTTTCATTGCAGTAATGGGTTTGTAGAAATACACAATAAAGCGCACATAACAAAATCTTTATAAACGAGGCCATGGGATATTGTGCAACTTTTTTACATTTACAAATTTGATGGATAGAGCTATGTTATTTCTGTATTTTTAAATATATGTGAAATAAACAAAAACGATTTTCATTTTTTAAGATTTATTGCACTTTTAAGCATTTTATTGCAGTAGTTAAGATATAAGTCAATACATATTATTAAAACTTGGGATATAAGGGTCATATTGATGCAAAGCAAATAAATATAGTTCAAAAAATCACACTACAGTATGTAAAGAAGTAAGAATATGTCCTGGCAGACTTCCACAGCGGCAGGCCTTAAAGGGTTAAAACAACTTGAGTTGATCAATGTGCTGCAGATGTTATCAGACAGGCTACAACAAAAATATGTGCAAAACATCAAGGCAGGATAAAACTAGTAAAATCTAATTTTAAGATGAAATAAAATAGAATACACAGGCAAAACTTGGAAGATCAGCTTCCTGAAAAACAAATATGAAGTATTAAGAGCAGCCAAAATCCATTGAAAACATCGGTCATGAGATTTTTTTTTTTAAATATCAATGGAGGAGGGCTGTTCTAAAGTGTATCACTGCATATATGAACATGTTGAGTTCATGTATAATAAAACAGCAAAAAAACATCATAAAATGAGGATGGTCCTACATAAAGTATATGGAGTTTAAAGTAAATTTCTCCAGAAATGCAGCTCATTATCGCATGCAGTTCAACAGTAGCAATTTTATAATATCTTTTTGTAAAACCAGGAGCTTTTATCTGCTCATGTAAAAAAATATCCCATTATCAGAGTGACAAACCTGTGAACTGTTGGCATAAACAGCAGATAAACATGAGAGTGCCGCCTCTAATGAGGACGTGTCATGAAGAGATCAACACCAGTTTGTTATAGACGCCCTCCAAGGTCCTGTGTGGAATATGTTCATAATTATATTGGCATTATCGAGTCATTTAGCACCGGGGGCAGCTTTTGATTTAATTAGTGACCTAGATAAAGTTGAAGTAATTACAGTATGTCATATTCTTGAACAGTGGTGCTAATGATGTGCTGTTGGCTGTAATATCCCGCTGTCAGATCAGCCGGCGCTGCTCTTACTCTGCATGTCAATAACCAATCAGCAGGACAGATCGGCCCGATCGGCGTTTCATATCAAAAATAAACCGCCATCCATCCATCCATCCTTCCCCTTTGCTTTAATGTGTCCTCTGGATTTCACTAGAGGGGGTGTTATTCAGCTATTGATTTCTTTTTGGTGTTGGTAACAATATGCAGTTATTGACAGGCACTGAACAAGCTGTACTTAGACAACAGCTGCTCCAACAGAACACACAATCCGCCCTATATTCTACTGGAATTCAGCCACATTATTAACAAACATTTATCATAAATACACTGCTGATTTGAATTCAGCCAATAAGAGAAAATGAACCTCAAAAACTAACTTGACTGTCTTTCCTGTTTTTGTCGTTCAGTGTGGGAACATGGCCAGAGAAGGTCTGAGGACTCTGGTTGTAGCCAAGAAGTCTTTATCTGAGGAGCAGTATCAGGACTTTGAGGTAATAATGAGCTTTAATACCTGAATACCTGTCGTACTGGTGGCTCAGAATCACTTTCATTTGCCAAGTGGGTTCACACATGAGCAATTTAATCTAGAATTAAAAATGTTTTTTTTCTTTTAAACGCAGGTCAGTGGAAATTAAGTGCAGCAAATGCAAGGAATTATTTAAGTAATAGAAATATTTACAGTGTGCAGGAATGTACAAATTATTTACCTGAGAATGTAGAAGTAAATGTTACATGCTGATGCCAATGTTTGCCAATAAATGCACTCATCTTTTTCACCTTATTCAGAGAACATCAGGTCTCTCCTATAGTGGAATTTATATATATATAGATAGATATATAATAATATATATCACCATCAAAAACTTTGCACATGTGGACAGCTGCTTAAAGCTGTGCCACAAGGGTACTGGTTGTATGAGTGCTATATACCCAAAAGGTGCCATTTTGACTCGATTTGTAATGTAAACTACCGTGCAAAAGTTTGGGACACTTAGAAATGTATTTTTTTTTTGAAAGAAAAGCATTTTTTTCAATGAAGATAACATTGAATTAATCAGAAACACAGTCTAGACATTGTTTATTTTGCAAACGTATCTTCCAAAACTTGCTCCTCTGTTCACTGTTTCTGAGCCATGCTGCATTTATTTTGTTGATCCAGTATTTTTGATTTTCCTGAGTCTAAAATTGTACAAACTAACACAAAACGTGTCCCAACTGGCTCAGCAGTTATCCACAACACTTGAAAAACTATCTAAAAATTACTTGAAACTGGTTCAAAATGACTCAAAATGTGTTCAAACTGACCATTATTAAGTTATTACGGACAATTCGGGTCATTTTGGACGAGTTAGAGCCCAGTTTTGAGTCTCTGCTCATCAGCCCTAGAAAGATGTTTCACCATGCGAATGTACGCTCCCATTCAAAGGTTTGGAAGAATAGCAATTTTTTTTCAATGAAAATGACATTAAATGAATGATAAATCCAGTGTAGACATTGTTAATGTGGTAAATGACTATTGTTCCTGGAAACAGCTGATTTTTAATGGAATATCTCCATAGAGGTACAGAGGAACATTTCCAGCAACCATCACTCCTGTGTTCTAATGCTACATTGTGTTAGCTAATGGTGTTGAAAGGCTCATTGACGATTAGAAAACCCTTCTGCAGTTATGTTAGTACATGGATAAAAGTGGGAGTTTTCATGGAAAACATGGAATTGTCTGGATGACCCCAAACTCTTGAACAGCAGTGTATATATGCTAAATTCATATACGCTGATCTACTGCAGAAGCTTCAGTTGTGGACTAGACAGTAGTATGATAAGAACAAGTACATGCAGGGGTTTACCCAAGCTCTTTACCACTTGATTTTCTCCTGAGTTTGCTTCCGCCTGTTTGCCTCCCTCTTGGTTTAGAATCGCTACAACCAGGCCAAGCTGAGCATCCACGACCGAGGGCTGAAGGTTGCAGCGGTGGTGGAGAGTCTTGAGAGGGAGATGGAGCTTCTGTGTCTGACCGGCGTAGAAGATCAGCTGCAGGCGGATGTCCGGCCGACGCTGGAGCTGCTCAGAAACGCTGGCATTAAGGTTTGTAAAGATATGTAACAGGACCGGCAGAGCAACGGTCACTTCACAGACTTCAACTTCCCACAGCCAAGGAAACACTCCATGGTTGTCTGTTCCCAAAGTTCACACCCGACCAACATGACCAATTCTGGTTCAGCAAACAGGGCAAAAAAATGAAATTTCTAGGGATGGATGGATGGATGGATGGATGGATGGATGGATGGATGGATGGATGGATGGATGGATGGATGGATGGATGGATGGATGGATGGATGGATGGATGGATGGATGGATAGATACTTCAAGTGTTTAGCAGCTTACATACAACAACATAAATAACAAAAAGACAGGACAGGCTGGTCAGTAACATTAAAGGTGAATATATACTCTGAAAAAACTTGACGTACAATACTACAAGAAACACTTCTAGTTTTAGAATCTATAGAAATCATGAATGTAATTAAGATTCAATATACAATATTTACACATTTCAAGGCACAGATGTCCTAAACCAAATCCTAAGATCAGGATTGATCACAGGAAAGCTTAATTTTACATTTGCTTCCTGTGCTGATCTATGCAAGCCTCGTAGAAGTCTCTGTCACGCTACACCTTTATTAGCTAAACTCCCACAATGCCATAAGGTGGAATAACTGGGCACTACAGCTAATCTACATGTGTGTATTATCTAAAAAAAAAAAAAAAAATGCATTAAATATTAAATTATTCGGATCTAAAGCAAAAAATCTTGATCTGGCCATCCCTAATAATTTCAGATTGGGAATTACTTCAATTTATGTGTCTATTGACCAGATATTGTCGGCATCTCTGGGATTTTACCCACTTGCTCTTTTTTTGTTTGCCTTGATTCTGCTCAGATCTGGATGCTGACTGGCGATAAGCTTGAGACAGCTACGTGCATCGCTAAAAGCTCCCATTTGGTTTCCAGAAACCAACACATCCACGTCTTCAAACCGGTACTCTTGTTTTATTTCCCTCTCACTGTTACAACATAATGCGCCCACTCGATGGGAGATAGCAGAAAGCCTGAATGCTCTCGTGGCTAATTGCATTGTGTGGCTCTCGAGCAGGTCTCAAACAGAGGAGAGGCCCATCTGGAGCTCAACGCCTTCAGAAGGAAACACGACTGCGCTCTGGTCATCTCCGGAGACTCCTTGGAGGTACTACAGCATCACATGCAACAGCGCAGCTCGCAGTGACATTTCCCTGCACAACAGATGATGCTGAGGATGCAGCCAAACGGGCGAACAGAGGATAGAAAAGCACTTCTCAGCCAAAACTAATACATCAGGGGTTCACTCAAGGTCTTTAGGATTTAGAGAGGAAAACAAATGTCAAAAACAACTGGAACATAGCAAGAAAGCTTAGCAGGGTTTTTACGTTTTCACTGTTTTTGCAAGTCCAGACACTAACTGTTGTTTAATTAGTGTCTGGTCACTATTTACTCCACCAAGGGAGTTATGTGGTAATTGGTGTTGGTTTGTCTGACTGTTCGCAACATTACTCAAAAACAGATTAACAGATTTGGATGAAATTTTCAGGGAAGGTCAGAAATGACACAAGGACCAAGTGATTAGATTTTGGCAGTGATGCAGGTTGTAGTCTGGATCCACAGATTTGTTAAAGATTTCTGTATCATTGCGAGATAGCGGCACAACGGCACTGTAACCATGACAACAAGTGAACACTACATCAGCTGCCTGCTGACAATCACATGATTGTGATCCTACTACAAATCCATCCTTGCAGCCTTATCGGGGCTTATCCATCGGAAATCATACAGCGACTGAGCAGCCTCGGCGGAGTACTGTGCTCTGAGTGCTTTTCTTGTCTGCATTATTTCATGATTTTGGAGTTTTAGCATGTTGAGATAAAAATGTGAATCAGAGGAATGACGCTGTAGAGTCTAAGCCAATGCTTGAAGCCCATGAGGTGCTTCACCAGGAATTAAAAAGTTGACGTGCCGCCAAACTTTACCGCATCAGATGAAGAGAGCATGAGACAAATACTTCATTCCAATAATATGTGCATTTATTGCTTCAAACAATTGTAGTCTAACCTTCTTCATCTAAAACAAACAATTCATCATTACCGCTTCTTCAGCGGTCAAAACTGTTTTACCTTCTGGGTGGAACACCTGCCCAGACAAAGATTGGTTCCTATTTATAATGTAGCGCACTCATTGGCTCCTACAGACGTGATCCGGCCAGCTGATCCAGAGGACGTCCTTCCTTATGGGATGAAGACCGCTGAGTCACTAATGTCCCGTGATTTTAACAAAATATTGCACAATTTTAACTGAACATCGAGTCACGTACATCTGCATCACCCTCCAACAAAGTAGTCAGCTTTTAATTATTTATATATATTTTTTTAAGCTCAACTGTCAGAAGAAATGTAGAGAAATTTTAAAGAGTTGTCAAACTGATACTGCACTGCTAAAAATCGACCGCTGCAGACTTATCAGGACTTATCCATCGGAAATGATACAAGGAACAATTGATTCAGTTGTGAGGGTGTTTCCGAGTTCCATCAATTCCCGCCGCCCGCTACACGTTTAGGTCACGCGATCCACTTTCTGTACATAACGTACACATGCATAACACACGCCTGTGCTCAGCGCAGTCATTTTGTTTGTGGGTACATCTATATTAAATGGCCACGTTCTATGTTGCTGTGATTTCTCATCATCAATAACTAATAAACAGATGCTACATTTCTAAAAAAAAAAATGCTGCATTTCTGACAATGGCGTATGGGGAGTGAACAGCCTTGGCAGAGTACTGCTCTCTCTGAGTGCTTTTCTTGTGTTTGTTACAGGTGTGTTTGAGGTATTACGAGCATGAGTTTGTGGAGTTGGCATGCCAGTGTCCAGCGGTGGTTTGCTGTCGCTGCTCGCCCACTCAGAAGGCCCAGATAGTCCGACTCCTCCAGCAGCACACAGCCAACAGAACCTGTGCCATAGGTGAGTGTTGACAGGTAGAAGGGCAGCAGAACTACTCACCTGGAGGGATTCAGCTGTGTCCACCAGAGAGTAAAATGTGTAAAACAGTCCAGTGGGCGAACTAATTAAATCACCAGTTCTGTTTCATACTTTGTTTGAGTAAAGAGTAGCACTATTCAGCTGCACAGATTCCAGTCTGGGTGTAGAAAATCCATTTCTAACCCACATTTGAGTACATGAAGCTCACAGGTTGAACTGATGCGTTACCACATGTGTCCACAAGATGGCAGTAAAAACTCACCGAGAGAAGCACTCACAGTCTTCCTTCTTTTACAACCTCTAACATACTGTTATAATCTTTATTCTTCGTGTTTGTCCACTTTTGTGTGACAGGTGATGGAGGAAATGATGTCAGTATGATCCAGGCTGCAGACTGCGGTATCGGGATTGAAGGAAAGGTAATTTACCTCCATATAAACTGCCTAAATACTACTAATGATCTTCATTTATAGAGCACATTCAGCAAAACAGAACAGGCTAGTCATATCAACAAAATCTGAGATAGATTTAAGAAGAATATGGTGTCTAAAACCAACACAGTGTCATAAAAGGTAAAAATATTAATGTGAATAGGATAAGAAAGCTCAAATAAAATCAGGAAAGGTGTGTTTTCCTGGGGAATATTGTGCAGAGCCTTGGACTGCTTTGCTTTAGTTTTCAGATTGGACCCTGGAAGAAACAAGTTTTGTTCTCTAAACATCTCAAAGTTCGTACTGGTGCATACAGTACTAAAAGGTCAGGATATAAGTAGGAGAGAGGCCTTAAAAGTAATAAATCACACTGGGAGCCAGTTTAAAGAGGCTGAAAGTGGACTAATGTGATTGTGTTACTTGGTTCTGGTTAAAAGTCTGAACTCACTGTAGTTGATCAGTAGATTTCTGATGTAAAAAAGGCATAAAAGTGTGTAAAATAGTCTGTGTCTTTTAAAATTCTATAAAATATATCTAAAAAAAATTCTAATTCTTATAATTTTTTACAACACATGCTTTCCCTGATGTAAAAGTAGAATCTGTCTTAATGTGTTGCAATATAATAACAATAATATCTGTTATTTAACGTCCAGTTTTGGACGTAAATAATGTTTACAGGATCATTCATTTAGACTTTCAACTGATGTCCTGAATTAGATCCTGTTGCTCCAAAGTGTTTTCCAGTAAAAACAGAATATAATTAATGTCATAAAATTAACGTAATAGGTGTAAATATTGGGGTTTCGGCCCTGCAGTGCCATTTATAGTTTATTTACCAGAGTAATTTACATATTAAGGATTAAAACCCTATAAATGTTACATAAAATACAACTTTACATGACTGTAATACATATTAAGGTAAAAACCCTTCGGTGTTAATAATTGCAGAGCTTATCCTAACTAATTTAAATATTAACAGCCTTAAAAATCACAGTTTAACTTATTTACAACTAGTCTTGTGACATTACAAAAATATACCTGAAAACCCCAAAGTAGCCCTGCAGCAACAGTCACACATATTGAATCTGCCTTTATTTTTAATTTTAGGTCTTTCTGTAGACAGAGATGAAGCTTAAATGGTATTTTTTCAGTCCAGCAGCAGCCTAACATCTTTATATTTGTCTGTATATTTAACAGGAAGGGAAGCAGGCGTCTCTGGCTGCAGACTTTTCCATCACTCAGTTTAAACACATCGGTCGGCTGCTGATGGTTCACGGCAGAAACAGCTACAAACGCTCGGCAGCACTCGGACAGTTTGTGATGCACAGAGGAATGATCATCTCCACCATGCAGGTACGGTGATAATGTTTAAAAAACACTGATACAGTCTCTTTTTGACAGCTTGTGTTGTTGAATGGAAGTTAAAAATAATACGTCATGTCATTATTTAACATGATTTTTATTTTATAACTATGTGTGTGTTGGTTTTTTGGTCGTTGATCTTAATAAATTGTCTGGTTTGTTGTGTTTTGTGTGTTTTTTTTTCCCCACTCTGGGTGCAGTGAAGTTCCTCTCTAACTTTCTGTTTGTTACCCTCAGGCCGTCTTCTCCTCTATATTCTACTTCGCCTCGGTGCCCTTGTACCAGGGTTTCCTCATGGTTGGGTAGGTACATTTTCTGAAACCCTTCTGGGACCGATACAACCCAAAACAACACAACAAAGATCTGTGGATGTGTTTGATACTGTAAGCTTGTCGTTTTGTTGCCCATTCTCTCAAAACTAAACTTTTCTCTCCGTTTTGTGCAGATATGCCACAATCTACACCATGTTCCCAGTGTTCTCTTTGGTTCTGGACCAAGATGTGAAGCCTGAGATGGCTCTGCTCTACCCGGAGCTTTACAAAGACCTCACCAAGGTATATTATTTTTATTTGATTATTACCTAGCAACGGGCACCATGACAAAGACTTCTGTGATGCTTAATGACCTACAGATAGAGTTGTTGTGTTTAAGACAGACTGGGAGCTTAGTTGGTACAGTGCAGCCATTAAAAAGTATTTTGTGACGCTGTATAGATACCGACCAGCTCGACATGTTGTTTACCAATAATTGTGTGCAATCATATATTTACTAATAGCTGATGGTTAAATATGGAGCTGTTTTAGTCACATGATGTCTGCTGTTGGAGTAGGAAGTCACCACCATCATGGACATGGCAGATTTGTTGGGACTAGTAATAGTGTCTGCTTTTCTCCTTTTACAGTAACGGTTAATCGAGTATTTGTAATTACTCTTAGTTCTGGTCAGACAACATTAAACAGAACAAATGTCTTTCTCAGAGCTCCGATCCTATCTAAAAGAAATTTTATTCTACATGTCTCACTCAAAAAAAATCAAAAATAAAAGGTTTGCACTAGTGGTGGGACGCAAATTTTAAAAATTGATCTAATTAATTAGAGGCTTTGAGATATTTAATCACGATTAATCACATTTTGGTCAAATAGTAATATTTAACACAAAAAGCAAGTTTTTCAATTCAGAGAAATATATGTGTGAACTTAAACAAGAAAAATGTTTGTTTCATTTATATTCATCTGCATTGTTCATCTGTCCACTACATTCACAGATTACTGCAAACTCAAAATCCAATTATAGTGATTATATTCAACATTTTAAGACTTTTTTGAACTCAAGCACTTTCAGTGTCTTGAAAAGTGATCTATTATGGGATGGCTACACCGTTTGCTGGTACCAGGACTGTCGTAGCTAATGTTAGCGCTGGTGCTAACAGCAACATGTTTTGCATTGAGGTGATACTACTGGCTTAAGTGCTGCAATGATAAGAAAACTCTTTTATAAAAGAAAACTTTGCCCCCAACAAGCTCAGTGTGGTCTCGTCTTCCATCACTGTTCACCAAACTTTCTTGTGTGCTGACATCAGTGCATCTGTGCATCTTCATGGCTGGAAAACAGACTTTAGTTTCATTACTGCCACCTACTGGGCTGGAGTGTGCATCAGTGTTTGTTAGAAATTAAGGAACTGAGAAAGGTGCTACTCAGGTTAACAAAGAAGCCGCTGTTTACTCAGCTGTGACCAACAGTTATGTGACAAAAATTCTGAAACTTTAAAGATGAACTGCAGGCAGTGTTTCTCAGAGCAGAGAGGAGATTCAATGTAAAACACAAGGCAGGGCAAGTTTATTTTTATAGCACAATTCATACACAAGACAGTTTAAGGCGCTTTACAATGGTAAAGAGATACATTAAGAAAAAGGATTTAAAGGTAGACATACATTAAAGTCATAGAAATAAAACCTAATTAAGTAATAAAAGTGCATTAAAAGTCAAGAAAACAGATTGAGCTAGTAAGAGAAAGCGGCAGCAAACAATATGGTTATCAGGTTTGATTTAAAAGAGCCGACAGTTTGAGCAGACCTCAGGTGTTAAGGAAGTTTGTTCCACAGGTGAGGAGCATCATAGCTGAGTGCTGCCTCACTAGTCTGGGTTCTGGTTCTGGGAACAAACGGTAAACCTGTCCCTGATGACCTGAGGGCTCCGGATGCTTCATTTTGGTTAAGTCATTTTTGTCTAAATTGGAGTCGGTGGATAAATTCTGAGTCATTTTGGTCAAAATTTGAGTCATTTGGATCTAAATTTGGGTAATTTTGGCCAAAATTTCAGTTATTTTGATTAAATTTTTAAGTTATACTGGTGAACAGTGGAGTAGTGTTGGATAAATTCTGAGATTCTTTGAAACATTTGGACAAGTTTAGTAACATATTGGACAACTTTTGAGATATTTTAATCAAACTTTGAGTCATTTTGTGTAAAACTAGATTCCAGGATGTATTTTAGTCCAGACTATTCAGTGCTTTGTAGAGCAGGAGTCAGATTTTGAACTCTATCCTTTGACTAACAGGAAGCCAGTGGAGTGATTTGAGGACTGGTGTAACGTGGTCCAGTTTCCTGGTGTTAGTTAGGACTCTGGCAGCAGCGTTCTGGATCAGCTGCAGCTACTTGGTTGATATCTACAACATACTAGATCAATAAAATAAATGCAGCATGGCAAACAGAGGAACAAAAACAGCCAAAAACTAGCACAAAAATGTCATTTTCTTAACACATCAACAAACACATGATTTAGGTCCCAAAAGTGTAAAAACGTCTTGCAATAATGGATGTTTTTCTCCTTCAGGGGCGTTCATTATCCTTCAAGACTTTCCTTATTTGGGTTTTGATCAGCGTCTACCAAGGTAAGGTGCACAAATTTGCTCGCAAAGTTATATTTGAGCGCATGAAACCATAAGATTGACAAAAAGAACCTTTAAGATTTCACCAGAATCAACCATAGCATGATGTATCTTTAAAGAATGACCCGGTCTTACATTGCAGACTGTCAAAGCAACTCTTGAAGCAGCATTTCATCATGTGCACTATGTCTAATACCAGGGTCCCCGGGCCCCTTCCAACCCTCAGACAGTCTGTTTCTCAGTATCTAAGGTTTCCAACCGCCATCCGCTTTTACATGCAGGCTTTTGTCTGTCCAGTAAATCGATATTTCTGTAATCGCTAAGCCATGCAGTGTGTGAGAAAGATCTATGTTCCTGCTCGAGCGTGACTTCCTGACAGCTCGAGGTTTTTAATTAAAGGCTGATATCAGGTCTGTGGGAGGGAAAAAAAAAGGAAAATAAGGACGACAACAGTGCGGGAGGAAAATATTAGGCACCAATCAGGCTTCATTTATTACAGCGTTTGAGTCGCTGGAATGCACCGTATGAAGACTGTATGAAAAACCAATTATGTGATCAGTTATAGGCTATTAGGCTCAATTTGTGTCGTGTTATAATAAAACTAAAGGCTATCAGGATTCGGCAGGCGCCTAAAGATGACTGAGCGTCTGGACACTTGGAGAAGTTTACCAGAGTGAGACACACTGGAGCACATTGTGCATCTTTTAGCCTCGTAAATAAATTGAATCAGTCCTTATCTCCAGACACATCTAGCCTCAACTCGCATTCTGATCCGGTGTTTGTGCCGAGCAGAACTGAAATGGGCCAAATTAAAAGGTGAAAATGCTTGTTGTGATTCTCATGAGGCTACTTTGGTGAAAAGCTAGTCCTGGTGTTGATAATAAGTCATAAACGATGTGGATAATACCGTGTAAAATCAACAAAATCTGAAATAGTTCCCACCTGACCTCCTCAGTACCAGCTTATTCTTTATCTACAATAACTTTAGTGTATTCAATGAAGCCATGCAAAGTTTCACCTTCATACTGTGAATATTTCCAGAGTTCCAGGTCCTTGAAGTCCATAGAGGTGGATCTAGATTTATCACTTTTTAATGGACTTTTTCCATCATTTCTGAGCCTCAGAACTTCATCAGTCCAGCAGATAGAACCATGACATTTAGGAGGAAAAACACATTGGAGTTCTAGTAAAAGCTACAGCTAAAATAACTAAAAAAGTTGGAAAATTAGTGCAAAAAGTGACAAATTAACCACAAAAAGAGACTAAATTGCCAAAAAAGGGCCAAAATTACCACAAAAGAGGTAAATATATCACAAAAAGACACAAAATTTCCACTGACTGAAAGATGCAAAAGTACCACAAAAAGGCCAAAACTACCACAAAAAATGCAAAATAACCACAAAAAAAAGACAGTCATCACAAAAATAGGTGAATTTACCACAGAAAGACTCAAAATCTCCACTAAAATAAGCAAAATTACCTCAAAGAATCATGTTTCTTCATCGCCTGTAGCTTAATTTAGTGATCAAAGTTTTGCCTTCAGATTGTGAATATTTCCAGAGTTCCAGGTCCTTGAAGTCCATAGAGGTGGGTGTTTCCTTGTGTTAATTTTGGCACTTTTCATCTGAATTGGTCTCTTTTTGTGGAAATTTTCCAGCTTTTTTAAAAGTTATTTTAGTCGCAATTTTTTTTTCCAACTGTGTTTTTCCTCCTAAATGTCATGGTTCTATCTGCTGTACTGATGAAATTCTGAGGCTCAGAAATGATGGAAAAAGTCCATCAACAAGTGAAAATTCTGGACCCAACTCTGGAAATATTCATAGTATGAAGGTACAACTTTACATGATTTAATTAAATATACTAAAGTTACTGTGGATAAAAAATCAGCTGAAATTCTGAACTTTTGTAGTTCTTGTGATGGCGAGAATTCCACCCTTATGATATTTTCACTAACATAAAACAAACAATAACTTCTGGTGCCGACTGTTCACAAGGCTCCTAGGAACCTAAACTCTATAAACCTTCACCGCTGATCTGATTCCATCTTCTCAGCCAAAACAATCGTCAGTCGGTCAGATTTCATGCAGTCGATGTGTCTCCTTTGGCGCCACCAGGTGGTATCCTGATGTACGGCGCTCTGGTGCTGTTTGAGTCGGAGTTCGTGCACGTGGTCGCCATCTCGTTCACGGCGCTCATCCTGACCGAGCTGCTGATGGTGGCGCTGACCATCCGGACCTGGCACTGGCTCATGGTGGTGGCCGAGTTCTTCAGCCTGGGCTGCTACCTCGCCTCGCTCGCCTTCCTCAACGAGTACTTTGGTAAGTCTCTCTTGTTTTATTAGACACCTTTTATCTTCGAACATTTAGGTAACAGCAAATCTTCATCAGTCTTTGACTCATTTATGCATTTATTGAACTTGTTTTTTGTGTTAAAGGTGGAATCAGTAGTTCTAATCCTACATCCTTTACTGTCATAGTTGTTGCAGTGAGAGAGATGATAAATCTGACATATGGTAACTTCAAATATCTAAAAAAAAATACATAGTTAAATGTCAAGAGTCTTTCTCCAAAATCACAGACTCCAGCTTCAATGAAAACTGTGCAACTGAGGCAGAAATATATGTAAGAAAAGTTAAGAAAAGTCAAGATATTTGACACAACAGCAGTTTACTTACTTATTCATGTAAAGGGTCAATTGATGATTTTTTATTTTTTTTCTAGGGCAGATATCGATTGTTTCTAATCACAGAGACCAATAATTGATGTGTATTTGTATTAAAAAAATATAATCCTGGTGTCAAAATTAAGAATTCCAACACAAAGTTTTGCTGAAATGCCTTTGTTTATGTTTTATAAATGTTTTCTCAAAAGACCGCTTTTCCACATTTATTTTTTTCATTGTTGATAGATTTGTATTCATGACTTCTAACCAGTGAGATAGTGCTGTGTGGACATTGCTACAGCTTAATCAGAGTCAAAATTAATTTATTTTGTTTGGGAATCAGTTAAAAGAATAACACAAAATACTGATTATCAGTTCTGTTATTTGACCAAGCCTGTTATTAGTGGATCTCTGCTTGGTGTCCATTAATCTGCTAACTATTTTCTGGATTATTTCATTTTTGTGAGACATTTTTTTCTATAAAATGCCACTTTTTTAGTCTAAACAACATCCCAAAACCCAAAGAAATTCAGTTTATTGTCACAGGAACCCAGAAAAATGACTGCAACAGTGACTCTGTTACTACAGCAGCAACTAACTAATCATTTCAGGCTTTTTTCTCTGTTAACTACAAATCCTAGTGAGCTGCTGGTTCAGTAGCTGTGATAAACAAGACTTCACTGTTGGTTTGACGTCTCCAGTATTGAATGCAGAGTCTTGTTCACTGCACCTGCTTTCTGTTTAGTTTGATGTGAAGCTACTCGTGTTGTCCTGTAGTTCAACTGTCAGCTCTGTGCCTCTATCTCCTCCCTTCTTCTTCTTCTTCTTCTTCTAACCCTGTTGTCCTTCACTCACTGTTTCTGCTGCACTTCTTCTGCTTCTGTATGTTGCCAACAGGCATAGGCAGGGTGTCGTTTGGAGCTTTCCTTGGTAGGTTTTGCCGCCTGTGGAATCGTCTCATCCGTCCCTGTCGTGTTGTTCTTGCATCATGTTCCTGTGATGTTTCATTGTGTGTCTATTTTGTTTTATGGCATCAGTGTTATCATTGTGTTGTTATTGTCATGTATGTTGTTTGTGGAATGAATGGCATGGAACTAAGTCCTACATGTTGTGATTCAACGCATCAAGCACTGCATCTGATTTGGACTTTCTAAGACTGTCCCGGCTGTTTATGTTAGTTTTATGTCTTATAAAGAAATGTTGACTTTTACGTTACTGGATTGTCTATAATAAGGGATGTCCCGATCCGATCACAAAGATTGCTCAGACCCAGTATTGACTTTATTAAACACAACCCTAAACTCGAGTCTTTGTTTTCGTCTGCCGTTACACAGGTGTTGGAAAGAGAGAACACAGTTTGTGACAGGATTTTGATTCAGTTTCTTCACCAACTGCTGCAAAAAAACTGAAAAATCTGAAACTGAACACTCAATTTACCCTCTAACACCACATTTACCCTCTAATACTACATTTACACTCTAACACTACCTTTACCCTCTATCACTACATTTACCCTCTAACTCTGTATCAACCCTCTAACTTTACATTTATTAAGTGTTACTAACTTTAATGTGCTTCAAATGTGTATTATCTATAAAAAATGCTGTCAGATTGGGACTTGTTATCAGCAGATATTACATATTGAATGATTTGCATCGGTTCAGGACTCCTCTACTTACATCTCCATCTGTTTGTGACAGCTTAATAACACCTGTACTGTTTTTTTTGTCCTCCCAGACTTGTCTTTCATCACGACTTGGCCTTTCCTGTGGAAGGTTTCCGCCATCACGCTGGTCAGCTGTCTTCCTCTCTACATAATCAAATACCTGAAGCGCAAGTTTTCCCCGCCAAGCTACTCCAAGCTGTCCTCGTGAGCCAAACTGGGATTACTATAGTTCGTTTAGCAGCTCAGCGCTTCTCTGACGTTTCTATTTTCAGCACTTTTTCTACTCACTGACGCTCGGTGTTGAACGGGTCGATGGAACCACTGGAACAAAAACACGCAGGAACTCGTTCTTTGGGTTTTTGTCGCTGAGATTACTTGAAAATACGGAGCACATAATAAAAAACAAACTGCACATGCATGGATTTATTGAAAACGGCCGACGTGGCTGCAGTTGGGAGGCCTGAAAACACTCGACCCCATTTTGTGGAAGAGGGTCGATCTGCCTTCTTTTGTTTTAAAGCATTTAAACGGCTTCAAGCGTCATTTTATACCAGTCGGACGCATTTCTTTGGATGTTTTCTAAGTGGTGTTTGGACTTTTTTTATTTTTTCTTACAGGTATTGAACAGTGTTGAGTTGCTGTAAGGGATATTTAAAAAAAGAAGATTTTTTTTCCCTGCGTTACTGTAAATAAAAGCCTTTACATGCAGCTTTGGTCGCTCCAGATGTCCACGCGAACCTCACTGTGTACAAATGTGCATTAACAAAAAAAAAACAAAAAACCCACGACATTCAAACTGCTGGCTTCAAAGTCAGTTTCTGCTGTTGTACATCCTCTACATTTCCAGTCAGTCCAGCGTCTGTCTGGTGTGAAAACCAGAACTTCATAGCGACGTTAAAGTTTGCGTATTTGGCCTTGACTATCCTGCATAGTTCTACCTTCATGATGTCTGTCGGTGGCCGTCGCTCCTCATTTCAGGACACAGCGGCTTCGCTTTGTGCCTCATTACGATGTATGTTAATGCGTTGAAGCATCTGATGTCAAACAATCACAGGTTTTGGTTGGAGTTTAGTTTTTTGAACATGAAACCTGCTGCTTTTTCTTGAAAAACTTGGCTGAAAGAGTCCAAACGAAGGATCCAGAAACAATGACGGCTGAGTATTTTTAGGCCTTTATTGACAATATAACTCCTTTGTTCCTCTTTTTGACATTTTTAAGGAGGAATGAGTTTTATCATTCACTCCATCTTGGTGTTTAGTGTGTTTGAAGAAAAGAGAAGGGATGAAACTGGTCTTTGTAGATGTACAGTTGAGAAACCAGAGCGTAGTTTAGCTATGTTTACTAGTCAGGTTGTCTGTTTTTTTCCAAATCATAGTTGAGTTAAACTCATGTCGATCATTCCTGAAGATTACTTCTGTTGTATTATTTAAATTGCAGCAACCGAACTGCAAAATGTAGCTACGCTAAAAGAAGAAAAAACAGTGGATGTCTGTGTCTGGAGGGAATTTGAATCTGGTGATTCCTGTGTTTTCTGTCCAAGTCTGTGTTGTCGTGTTAACTTTTGTTTCCTGTGAACTTTGCTTTCCATGTCGTACACTGCGATTTCTAACAGTCTGTCTGTTATTTATAAAAAATGTTATCGATTAATGAGTAATAAAAAGAGAAGATTGATGCCAGAAAGTTCCCAGTTTTAATTAGTTGGACAGCGCAGTTTGTCGTTTGGCCACGAGATGGAGACAAAGAATAAATAATGCAAGTAAAGGAGGATTTGAGTTGAATGTGAACTGAATTATTGAGTTTTTAGAGAATCTCCTCCAAGTTTATGAAAGTTCAGAGATTAATAATAGCACTTATATTATTGTTGAAGCTCTTATAATCAAAAATATACATATTAAAGCCTCCTGACGTCTGTTTGTCAGCAGGAATACGTCTTGTTTAATGGATATTATTACACTTTAATCACCTAAATGAGTGTAACTGATGTAAACTGGCACACAAAAAAGCACAGTTTATTTAGAAATATAGAAATTTAAGTTAGGATTTTCACACTTCACATTTCACACTTTGTGACTGAACATATGTTTATACACTTTCAAAACAAGCAAAATAATTATTTTGCATTTGTGATTCAAGCGTCCGGACCGCACTGTAATAAATAACCTTATTATTATTTTTTTTTTAAATTACTGTTGATCTACAGATTTTTCCATTTTCTAATTGCAGGCAATATCTAGTAAAATCAAAAACAAAAAAAAAAAATCTGTATTCAAGTCAGAAAACATAACTACAGGCTAAAACTGAACTTAATGTCCACATAAAAATTATAATTTTTTTCAAATGATATTTGACTGTTTTGTTGTACTTAAATCAGCTAAAAGATGTTAATTGAAAAATTTATTGTACAATAATTTTATGTGTTTATTTTACAGATGTTTTCCTTTTTTAAAGAAAAAATATTTTTAAAAAATGTAGAAATTATTTTACACATTTACATTTACAACAGACAGACAAAAAACATAAATACAGGCCCAACTCTACTTTGTCCACATAAAAATTCAGTAATTTTTTTCAAATGGTTTAAAAAAAATCAAGTCTTTCACAACATTTGACTCTTTTGTTGTACTTAAATCAGCCCAAAACATAATATTTTTAATTTATTATTATATAATTTTTTTAAAAAATGCATTAAAGGATCCATCCATCCATCCATTATCTATACACCACTTAATCCTCACTAGGGTCATGGGGGGGCTGGAGTCTATCCCAGCTGACTCAGGTGAAGGCAGGGGACACCCTAGACAGGTCACCAGTCTGTCACAGGGCTACATACAGAGACAAACAATCACTCTCACATTCACACCTACGGGCAATTTAGAATGATCAATTAACCTCAGCATATTTTTGGACTGTGGGAGGAAGCCGGAGTACCCGGAGAAAACCCACGCATGCACAGGGAGAACATGCAAACTCCATGCAGAAAGATCCCGGGAAAGCCGGGACGTGAACCAGGGATCTTCTAGCTGCAAGGCGAAAGTGCTAACCACTACACCACTGTGCAGCCCTTGCATTAAAGTATTAAAAAATAATTTAAAAAAATCTAACTTATTTTACACATTTCCCTGTTTTCAGATAGCATCAAGTGAAATCACAGGAAAAAGTATAAATTTAAATGTTGATATTAAAAACAAACGTAAGCAAAAGCAGTGCATAATGTCCACAACAAACTGTATTTTTTTAAATGGTAATTGATTCTTTTACAACATTCATCCATAAAATTATGCTGTTTTTTCTGTTTAAAACCGCAAAAGTATCTTTATTTTACATTAATTGCTGTTAATTAAATTTAGCCTACAGTTTTAAACCTGCCGTCATTTTTTAATCATTTTTTGTGGTACTTTTGCTGCCAGATTAAGTTCTAGAATTGTTGAATACGAACCATCTTTAAATGAAAATGTCTGAGTGACATCCGCCTTCAGGGAAGTAAACAAACCAGTCCAACCTTGCAGTAATTACAGCTTTTAAATGCAGGCAGATTTTATGTATACTGTAAGAATAAAGATGTGTTTCAGGGTGTAATCTAAGGCAGTAAACAGACAATGTGTTATCAATTTCTCCCCGCAGAGCAGGAAGTAGTTTGTGTTTGGAGGGCGACCCGGTGATGAATGTGATGGTCCGATGGCTTCGACATGTTCAGAAAACTGCTTTCATCTCGACTCTCGCTGCACATCCACAGCGGGGAGAGAAAGAAAGAAGAGCTACAGGTTTTGTTTGAATGTTTGTGTGTCCAGTCATGATTGTGAGTTAATGTTCAGCACGAGGAGCTCTGATGGAGCGAATCGTGTTCATGTGACTAATAATTTACTGCACTAATGGAGAGCACTTGGTCTCCTTTCATGCAGATTTCTTGTATTAATTTATGGCTTGTCGATGAAACAGCATAGTTCGACGTTAACATCAGTCTGGATCTGGTTTTTATGAGGGGAAACTAACAGGAGAATTAGATTTTTGAGTTGGACTTGACAATACAAACATTTCACAGCGGTTTAAACAGACGTTTAGAGTACATTGGCTGTAACTTTGATGCAAATTTAAACGCAATATCGAGCTCTTTGTTCCAGAATTTAAGCCTGAATGACTCTTCTGGATGTTTAATTGAACATTAAACTGCTCAGCTGATCTCAAGCCGCTCACATCACCACAGGGTTGATTTTAAAAAATAACAGCATCTGCAGAGTATTTATGAGCTGACGTCTATCTGAAGGCAGAGAATTGCTTTCTGAGTAACTTACTGGTTTATAAATAAGTCTTTATATAAAAGTCAGAATGAAGAGGCTGAGTGCTTTACATGTAAGATATCTGGGAAGGACTAAAGTGCTTTTCATAGAACATGACTTATTTGTTTTGTTCAAAATATGAGCCAATTTGCTTGATTTTTAATTAGTTTTATTATTTAGAGATGATGCAGATTAGCATAGTTCTAACACAGAGCATGAAGCTGCAACTAAATTAAAATGGAAAAAAAACTTATTTCAAGGAACTTTTACCTTGAAATAAGTGAAAAAATCTGCCAGTTGAACAAGTGAAAAATGGCTTGATAAGATTTCTTGAAATAAGATATGATATTTAGAATATTGAGATCTTAAAATTAGCTGGGAAAACTTATTTTAAGCTCTATTTTACCAGGATTGTCAAACTTAGGTGTCTTAAAATAAGCCAGATATGCTTAAAAAAAAAAAAAAAATAGCAGTTTTCTGGTTTACATTTACAGGCACCAAAAAATACTGTTTCCTTGTCTGAAAGAATCCAAAAATTCAGCAAAAAAATTCCCCAAATTACTGAAAATTTGCAAAACCTTCAGGAAGAAAATTCCAATAATTACTTTAAAGTTTCCCTTAAAAGTTTCATTTTAAAAAAAATTCCCAAATTTGGCAAAAAAATTCTTGTAAATATTTTCAAAAAATGAGTAAAAATCTTCCAAAAAAATATCCTAAAAATATCTAAAGTGATTCCATATATATCAGTAAAACTTCTAATATTTTCTTTAAGAACATTCACAAAAAAATCAACCAAAATCCAACGAATTTTGCTGGATTTTGGTTGATTTTTGTGTGAATGTTCTTAAGAAACATTTTTAGCATTTCTTTTTTTCCACCAAAAAATGTTCAAAGATTTCCCAAAAATGTTGAAAATGTGGACATCAGAAGTTTCACTGTGAAAATATATTTTTTTCTCCACATTTTCAAACTTTAAAACGGGTTAATTTGACCTGCAGGACGACACGAAGGTTTCAACTTATTTTGAGTTTTCTTGTAAAATTCAAGTCAAAACAAGATAATTTCAAGATTGTTTGACTTAACAAGATATTTAAGATGCATTGTCTTAAAACAAGTCCCTCCATCTGCTGAAATGTCACTTGTTCAGTGAATTTATCTTAAATCAAGTGGGATGAGACATTTTGACTAAAAAGTGCTTGATGGTAGGTTTGATGTTCTTGTTCTTCTTCTTAAAGGCCTCACCTTCTCTCCTCCATATTTCTGCTCAGTTTTTGTTGCATCTGACCACAGAACTCCACATTTAGGTCTGTATTTGTTAAGAGATTGAACATTATTCATTTAACATTTGGAGAGTGGAGGTCAAATTAACAATGTTTGTGTTTTCTAACAAGACTAGATGGCAAAACAGACCAGAAGGAGAGTGTTGAGATTTAGTCATGTGAAGTATGCGTCATTAGTCGGTCTTCAGTCTGTGCAGCGCTTTGACAGTCAAATGTGGTCTACAAACAGCCCATACATGACATATAGTATGTAAAACCTAACAGACGAGGCAGCAGGTCCAGCGTGTCGGCAGCATGACAACAGGAACATGACAACAGAGCTGCTATGCTGTCAGAATGGAAGTTAATAATATAATGTTTCATTTCTGGTACAACAAATTGTCTCGTGTCATAAAAAAAATGACTCCATAACTTAATTTGAAGCCCTCCAGTGTTTTTGCAAAACACTTCTTGACTAAACTCGATTTTATCCAGCCCATAAGTGGAATACAAAACACTTACACAGCAGAAATTTCAGATGCATGGAACATTTGTCAAATTAGTGTATATTTTTTCACATTTTTGCTGCTGTTTTATATACTGGAGGGGGCAGACCTGCCATTATGCCATTATGCTATCTAGTTACTAAGCGGCTAAGTGGCTTCTGCAGCTATATTCCCTCTGACTGGGCTTGTTATAAAATTCCACAGCACCCTGTTTGAATTAAGAAACAGCAACCAGCAGAGATAAAGTTACCCTTAATGATATTCCCTGACTGGCTCGATGGGGGAGAAGAGTTTGGGTGAAGGCTTCTCCTCCTTCCAGGAACCCAACTGGGAAAACATCTCCAACATTTCATTATTCATCCAGATACAAAGAACATTGAATTGGCAATATCAGCTGTTGAAACGCCCAAACAGAAGCAAACAGAATCTGCTTCTTTTGACGTTTTAGCTACAACTTTTTCATTGTGCCCAGAGTAAAAATGTGTCTTTGTCACACATTTTGGTTGATTTTATTTAAGGTCTTCTGGAAACATGACAAAATCTGCTGGATCATATAGATACATACAGAAATACTAATATTTGGTTCAATGTCCTTTGGCCATTTTCACCTCAGTTCGGTTCTTCTGGTTTCCATCTACAAGCTTCTAGTTTATCTTTGACTCCTCTGGACAGAATTGGTGCAGTTTAGCTAAATTTGTTGACTTGTTTCTTCATCAGTCCAGAGGTTCTTGATGGGTTTCAGTCAGGACTTTGGGGAGATCAGTCTAGAACCTTCATTCCAGCCTGATGGAACCATTTCTTTACCTCCTCTGATGTGTGTTTGGACTCATTGTCTTGTTGAATCGTCCATCTGTGTCCACGAATCCTCCTTCTTCATTATTCCATTTACTTTGTGTAAAGCTCCAGTTCCACAGAGCATGATGCTGCCACCACCATGCTTGATGTTAGGTTTGATGTTCTTGGGGTTAAAAAAAGACCCGCCGACAGTCTGAAACCAGTCCTAAACCAGTCCTTAAAAGGTCTAAAGCTAGGACCAAAATCAAACCTAAACCTAGTCCAAAAAATGTTCAGAACCAGTCAGTATACAGTCTGGAACCAGTCCAAAACCAAAACTGGAGCCAGTTGTAGAAACAGTCCTGAATCAGTCCTAACAAAGTCAAAACCCAGTACAATATTGGGACCAAAACCAAATCTAAACTACTCCTAAAAAAAAGTCCAAGACCCGCCCAAGACAGTCTGAAACCAGTCCTCATCCAGGACCAGATCCAGACTAAAATAAATCCTCAACCAACTTTATGTCACATCCAAAACCAGCAGAACCAAGACTGAAACTAAACGTAAACCAGTCCAAAGAATATCCAAAACCAGTCCAATATACAGCTTGAAACCAGTCCAGAAGCACGAATCCTCCTTCTTCATTATTCCATTTACTTTGTGCTGGGCTCCACTTCCCCACAGGATGATACTGCCACCACCATACTTGATGGTAGGTTTGGTGTCTTTTGGGTTAAAAAAAGACCCGCCCAAGACAGTCCTAAACCAGTCCTAAACCAGTCCTAAACCAGTGCTTAAAAGGTCTAAAACTAGGACCAGAATAAAACCTAATCCAGTCCAAAAGAAATTTCAGAACCAGTCAGAATACAGTATGAAACCAGTCCAAAACCAAAACTGAAACCAGTTTTAGAAACAGTCCAAAACCAGTCCCAAAAAGTCAAAAACCAGTACAGTATTGGGAGCATAAGCAAACCTAAACTACTCCTAAAAAAAGTCCAAGTCAGTCTGTAACCAGTCCTGAGCCAGGACCAGATCTAGTGTGAAATAAATCCTAATGTCCACACAAAAATCTGCATTTTTACAAATGCTAACTTATTCTTTTACAATGTGTGGCTTTACATTTGCTGTTTTACTGCATTTAAATCCTCTAAAAAGACCATTATTTTAGTATTGGCTAGTATACGAAAGAAAAAAATTATGTCACACATTTTTGACTATTTTTCCTGTTTTGTTAAATTAGAGAATATGGGGGGTGCCCGTATAGCTCAACGTGTTGAGCAGGTGACCCATGTACAGGGGCTGGTCCCTGACGCAGCTGGCCCGGGTTCGATTCCCGCTCGCGGCCCTTAGCTGCATGTCTTCCCCTGACTCTTCTCCTGTTTCCTGTCTCTCTCACACTGCACCTATCCAATAAAAGCCGATAAAAGGCCAAAAAAAAACCTTAAAAAAAAAAAAGAAATTAGAGAATATGAAAAAAATGTTAATTTACATGTGTGTGTATATAGATATATTACAGATGTTCCCTGTTTTGTTGAACTCCAGAAATCTGAAAAATATACTAATTTACATGTTGACTGCAAAAAAGAAAAAACTATGTAAAAACGATCTTAAATCAGCGTAAAGATGTGATTATTTCACTATTTTTTTCATTATTTTCACAGTCTTTTGCAGTTTCTGAATATTAAAGTATTTTTTCAGCTGATTTTTTCTGGCACGCTGCTGCCAGATTTTCACTGTTGATTCACAGTTTTATTTCTTTCTTCAGCGATCACTAAAAACGCCTCTGAGGATGTTTTCAGAGCAGAATCCCGTCTCCAGACTTCCTCGTGTATCAGCAGCTTCTCCTCTCTGGCTTTGCTGAATCCAGCCTCAGGCCTCTGCAGACGCTCCCTGGGCTCCGGACGACTCCTCCCCGCCCGTAACCTGGCAACCGGCCTTCAAAACAGGAAACGGAGCCGGGGATTCCGTCACGGCGGCCGAGAAAAAAGGAGAACATTGATGGGAGACAGGAAGCCCGACTGTAAAAAGAAGACGGGGTGGAGGGTGGCGCTGCGAGGGGTCAAAGTGTTCAAGCCCGGAGACGAAAACTGGCTAAACCAGGGCTGCAAACATGCGGCCCGCAGGCCAGATCCGGCCCTCCAGAGGGTCCAATCCGGCCGAAGGATGACTTTGTAAAGTGTAAAAATTCCAGAGAAGACATTAGCTGCAGATTGTAATTTTATAAAACTATAAATTTAAAATTATTTCTAGACCATGACAAGTTGTTTGGATCATAAAGTAAAATACTAGATTGTTCATTGTTCTTTTGTCATTTTGTGTCTCATTTTTGTAATATTTTGTCTTGTTTTCGTTGCTTTTTGTCTTTTTTGTTTGACTTTGTCGTTTGTCTCATGTTTTTGTCATTTTGTTTCTCATTTTTGTCATTTTGCGTTTCCTTTTTGCAATATTTTGTCCTGTTTTTTTTTCATTTTGTGTTTTGCTTTATTTATTGTCTTGTGTGTCGTTTTGTGTCTTTTTTGTCTGGCTTGTGTAGTTAGTCAGTTTTTTTTGTCCTTTTATTTCTAGCTTTTGTCATTTTCTGTCTCATTTTTTGTGGCTTTGTAACTTTTTTCTCAAATTTTTTGTCTGATTTTTTATCATTTTGTTTCTTGCTTTTGTTGTTTTGTGTCTTGTTTTTGTAATATTTTGTCTTGTGGGGGTTTTTTTTGGTCTTTTTTTTGTCTGACTTGTGTCATTTTGATCATAAAGTAAAATACTACATTCAGCTCCAGGTAGCTGTGACTAAATCTTTTATTGCTTTGTAGACACTCTGGAAGTTGTAATGTGTAACTGAGGCTTAATGCTGCTGACATTGAATTTATTTTTCTTAAGAAATTTCAGGTTGTTCATGATGTTTGTAAAAAGATAATTCCAGAAATGTGAACATTTTCAGAATGTACTTTTTTTTGCACTTTTTTGTACTTTTTTTGCACTAAAGGAAACATTAGGAATTGTGGTTATTTCTAGGTTATTATGCTCTGATTTTACTGGTCTGGTCCACTAGAGATTAAACTGGGCTGAATGTGGCCCCTGAACTAAGATGATTTTCACACCCCTGAACTAAAACAAACAACTGATAGCAGATAATCCTGAGATAAAACCTCATCACTGTTTCCGGCTACGTTTCTGTCTTCTCAGCCGATTACTTAACGTCCCCCGACACCAGTTTTCTGACCTCAACTTGTGGTCAAACGGGCTATTTTTACCGTTTTATTGCCCTCCGTCCAGAAACACTTTATAAACCAGAGTGCACATATGGCGAGGAAACACAAAGGCTTACAGTAATATGCTTCCTGCCTTCCTTCCAGATCGTTTTTCCAAAACAAACAGGTGATTCAGCGGCGGGGGGAAAGCCAGTCGTTTCTCCGGTTTGTGAAGAACTCGCAGTCGCCGTCCAACGTTCCGTCGTGTTTTTGTTCGAGTCCAGAATCGAAGCCAACTTCTGGATTCTGAGGGTGGAAAAGAAAAGCGAGTCGAGGTCTTTTCCACCCCGTCGAGTCCAAACCACGTCATACCGAAGGCTGGCGGCGAAGCGGGAATCGGAGGACAGAAATGTGACGGTTCGACCACCTCCTCGTCCACCGACTGCTCCTACTGGGGTCAAATGTGGATCTAGAAGTTTCCAGGACTCTGATTAAAAAGAGCAACGTGAAGATTTGTGTGGTGAAGGTCAAACATTGGCTCAGATCGAAGGCCGAACTCTTCACGTTTAGCCATTTTAAGGCGTTTAGCTCAATAAATGACTGATTACTTGGTAACAAGACGCTCATGTGGGACTAAAGGGAAAAATGCATGTTGCCCAACAGCTGAACTGTGTGTTACTGCCCTAAAACCTCAATGCTGTGTGTTAAAGTCAGACTCAGCTTTAGAAAGCTGATTTTTCTCAGCTTTTGTTAGCTGTTTTTAGCATTTAACAGCTAAATTTGACTGTCTGCAGTTCAAATTAAAGATATCAGCGTCACTCAGACCAGTCAAAGCATCAGAAATATCTTTAATTCAGTTGTGAATGGTCCAAATAGATTCTCCAACATTCACTATTTCACTATCTCTCCTCTGATCTGAGTCATTTATCATTTAGTATCTGCCAATACAAAGTCCAGATCTGATACTGTTTTCTTAGCTAACACTTTTCAAGAATAATTAAGTTAATAAAATGAATAATCCTGAAAAAAACCCTCGTATTTCTGCACCCAAGCTGTTCCAGGTCCTCATGAAACTCACTGTAAAGCTCCTTTTATAAAAAGTAGAAGTCAAAGAAAGGTATGAAACAGAAAGAAGTCATCAATGTAATGTAACAAAACAAGAAAAATCTGTGAAATAAGAGTTAAAAATGATTTACTGTGTGTTTTAATCCTCTGTATACATAATCTCTCTATCAAAAAAAGATATATCTGTAAAATAATAATAATTTAAGCCGATTTCAATGCGACAAAATGGTTTAATTTTATGGTCAAATGTTGTGAAAGAACAGATTTGGCCTGTTTTTACCATTGTTTTTTAATCAACATGTAAATTAATATTTCTTTTTTATCGGTGTGCTTGATATTATCTAATTTAACAAAAAATGTGTAATAGTCAAAAATTATTCACCATTTTCCTGTCATTAGTATAAATACCTTTTTCTTTCAAATAACAGCAAATATCTGTAAAATAATTCTATGCTTAAGCTAATTTTAAAACAGTAAAACTGTCTCATTTTACAGTCACACATTTGATGATCAATGGGCTTTTATACCAAATGGAAAATCTATGAAATTAAAGTTTAAAAACTTTAAGAATTCTTTCAGATAATGTCTTTTATTTGTAAAATGCTTTTTTAAAATTATTTTTTTTGTTTCACTTGTTAAATGCAGTAACAAAAGTAGTTTAGTTTTATGCTCAAACCTTGTAAAAAAAATTTTTTTTAAATTAAGACAGATTTTTGGTGTATTTTTTTGCCTGTTAGCGTATAGATGAATACTTATTTTCTCTGATCCTACTAGTTATATGTAATTTAACAAAAGAGGGGAAAAAATCAGTAAAATAACAGTAAATAGTTTTTTTTAAATTACAGTTAAAATTGTTACAATTTTTTTTATCTTTTATCTTTTTAGTGTACTAGTACTGCTACTAATAACAGTAATAATAAAAATCTTTATTTATCGAGCCAATTTAAAAAAAAAAAGTCCAACCTAACCAATTGCTTCAAAGGCAGTAGAATAAAAAACTTATTAGGATTTTTAAAGAAATTTAAAGACAGAAACAAGTTGGTGTACAAAAACTAACATCAATACAGAGTTTGATGCTTCAAAATAATAAAAAAAAAATTCAAATGCCATTAAAACTGAAGATTTTTTAGGAAAAGACACTGAAATGATGTCACTGAGTCTTAGAAAGAACTTTAAAAACCCCCAAAACTTTAATGACCTGCAGCTGACTTGTGATCACTTTCTCTATTTAAAACTTGTTCTTACAAGTCCTGAGCTTTGATTTGAGCTTTGATGTGGCTTCATGTGATTTAAATTTTATTCTCCTCCAGCGTTCAGTCAGTTTGGTGTCACTTTGCATCAGCGCTGACAAGCAGCTCTGCAGAAATCAAAGAGCTTCTGGTGTCTTTGTTATCAGTGCAGGATGTCGCCGCTGCTCCTCATCATCTGCTGCTTCAGTTGTGGCTCTGGACGGATCCGGTCTGGAACCGAGGAGTCCGTCACCTCGCCGAGTCCTCCAGTCAATCAGCAGCGCAGCTATTTATTAACTGCAGCCTGTGGAAGTGTTTACTGCTGCACATAGCTGTGGAGTGGAAATCCCAGCCAGCCCCAGCGAGCCCCCTCTCCTCCTGGTTGCTTTTCCATGAGGTCAAAGAAACGAGTGCAGCTCTCTGAATGACCGCCGAGCCACGTGATGAAACCCTCAGCTGGGATTTCACAAGTGGATGCTCTGGAGGAGAGCTGCTTTAGATGTGGAGCTGAAGGCCACGCTGTTGCACAACGGAGGCAAATGTGGACCAAGAGATGATTTCTGAAGATGTTTCTCTGCAGCCAGTCGCTGAAATCCATGCAAGGAGTTGGAGAAAAAAGTGCAGTTAGACGCAGGGAGCAGTTTTTACCTCGATACAGGTGCAGTAAAAAGTCAGAAACATGCACACAGTAGCTGTCAGCTTTGCACATTTTGCATTTTATTAAAATAAATACATGCATCTCACCGAACAAAGCTTAATTTTACATTTCATAGTCTTTGCAGGTGCAGTTTTCCACCATATTATCCATATTATATCCATATTATATTCAAAATAGTCAGATTTTTACAGAATTAATATCACTGTAGGGCCTTATTGTATATTATAGGCAGGTAAAGTAGTATTTTACGTTATGTTTGTGGAGATTAATGCCTAATCTGTAAATTACTCTTATCATATTTCACAATAAAATAGGACAGAATAAATCAACTTTGAAAATAATAGTGCAGTTTGACACAGGTAGCAGTTTGTTCCATGATGGAGTAAAAAGTCAGAAACATGCAAACAGCAGCTGTCAGCTTTGCACATTTTGCATTTTATTAAAATAGACCAATAACACCAAATTTAACACATCTGCTCCCCAGTCACACCTGAGAATTAACAAGTCACATGACACCAGGGAGAGAAAATGACTACATTTTCACTTAGGGGTGTACTCACTTTAGCTGCCAGCAGTTTAGACATTAATGGCTGTGTTGAGCTATTTTGAAGGAACAGTAAATTTACACTGTTTTACAAACTGTACATCGACCACTTTACATTTTTATCAAAGTGTCATTTCTTCACTGTTGTCCCATGAAAAGATATAATTAAATATTTGCATAAATGTGTCACTTTTGTGAGATCCTGTACATTTAAGCCATTTTCAGTCATTTCTTTCTTGAAAAATGTGTAACTTTGACGTACATAGATGAGTTTTTAGGGGTTTAATTAGCAGCAAAACGACACAAACAACTAAACAGATCTTCTCTGCAGGAACAAGACTCGGACACTCGAGTTAAAGTAGAAGCTTTGACCTCTGACCTCCAGTATCACGCCCGACCAGCTGATAAGATGCCGTGAAGCCGCTTCAGGGACCAACAAACTCCTCGAGAGCCTTCATGTGACTTTTGTCATCACAGAAACCAGCTGCCAAGAGTCCAGACCTTCCAAAGATAGCAGCAGCGTTCAGACAGCAAGACGGCGACCACAGCGAGCGGCGGCCTTCTGGAAAACTCTGTGAAGATCCTCAGCTCAGCGTGTCAAATGACGGGGTAGACGACTTGATTTTTATATAGCACTTCTATGCAAGTATGGATAATTATGTGTTTGGTGCCCCGCAGACCTCCAGTCTGTCGGAGGAAGTGGAAAAGCAATTATTTGCCTTTGCAATAACTTCAAAACCCCACGAGACGCTCGTACAAGATCTGAGGGGATTTTTTAAATGTGTCTCCTGAAGCAGCTCCTGACATGTTTCTGCTCACCTTCTTCTTCTATCTGCTGCTGCTGAACGGCTGCTTCAGTGTGGAAATGGCAGCAGTTTAATGCGAAATGTTCACTAGGATTAGTCCGCACATAAATCTTGATTTAGAAGATTCCACCGTCTGTCAGATGATGCCAAGAAGAACAGATTCCGTAGATAAAGGAGCTGGAAACTGCAGATTAACGCTGTTGGTGCTCATTAGGTCGGTAATGGATGATGGAGATGTAGTTTGGCTTCCTTTAACATCTGCTTCCCAACAATTGGTAGCGTTTAATGCTGCGTTGTGTCACTTTGACTCCAGTTATTCTGCGGTTTATACTCACAGAGACCTGATTTAAACTCTGCTGGATCAGCTTTAGCATCACTGCACTCTAGGAAGTCATTCAGGGAACCTCATTTACTTACACGCATTTTAATATACTGATTTAGATAACATGTTTAAGCTGCACTTTGACGGGTTGGACTGACATAAAATGGGGGTAATTGCATAAACTTAATTCAAATTTCTTGTTTTTAATTTCAAGATTTAAATGTCACATGTTCAGTCGCAAACCAGTTCCACAGATCAGGTTTAAAGCCAATCACAACCCGTTTTAACTGTTCATCAAACAGGTGAATTAGGTTCCAAAAGTTGAGCTAAAACATCTGTCATAAAAACGTGTCAATCCCAGTTTGTTTTAAACTCATAAACTCTGGTCGGCGGTCATTAAGCATCTCAGAAGTCTTTGTCATGGTGCTCATCGCTAGCTAAACTCCCAGTTCTGCAGTTCGTCTGAGTGCCGCCTCCTCTGTTCTCTACAGTATTTTGTCTCTACAGTTGGTGTTAAAAATTAATAATTTATACATCAGTAATGCTAAAGTATTTATTAAGATTATCATTAGCTTGAAAAATAGATAGTTTGCCAGCAGAAAGTATCGTGATTGTTTAGCTTAGCATTGGACACCATGACAAAGACTTCTGTGACGCATAATGACCTCTGACCAGAGTCCCAATAACAGGAATAAGCTGAGTATGTAAGAATAAAGGTCCTTTTAGAGATGGAAATTATGTTAACCGATATTTGACAGTCTTGCAATTAATATTGATCATATTTTATCTATTTTAACTGCAATCATTAATTATTTCCTGCAAAAATGTGTAGATTTACTGCCCCTATTATTACCATCCTGCAGTTCTGTTATATTTTAATGCACCTGTAACTTGAAAGCTCTGACCAGAAGCTATTAACCCTCACAGAAGTCTTTGTCGTGGTGTCCATTGCTAGCGAAACCCCCACAATGCTCTCGGACGAAATATTTAGTCGAGTGAAATAATTTCCAAAAAGTTACATCAACAAAAGCATGAGAAACAAAAAGATCTACTGAAGAAAATCTGATTGCAGCAACTTGAATTTTAAAATGTTTGCTAACTTAAAAACTTAAAAAAAACTTTTAAATGACACACAAAAAACTTATTTTTTTTTTATGACAAATCAACTTAAAAATGTGTAGTTATTATTGTTGTTGTTGTTATTATTGTTATTATTTTAAAATACTCATGAAGACTTGATGCCATTTTTTGCTGCGTGTCTAATTTCTCTGTTTCCAGTCACCAGGTTTCGGTTCTCCGGCGGTGAAGCGTCTTTTTCCTCCCTGGATCCTCCACTCCGCTGCCAGCTCCACTAATTGGAAGCCTCGGTGTGCTCCGGAGGATCTCCGCCGGACCATCTGCTGCTCGGACTGCTCGGTGCGTCAGAGCTCCGCCCCTCGGAGGTGATCCCCGGGTTTAAAAGCGCACCAGTGGCGCGGCGTCCGGAGCAGTGCGTCACGGCGAGCCAGCAGCGGCAGGATCCCCCACCAGAGCCGGGCTCTCTCTCCGCCAACACCGCGTCCCGCTCCGGCTGCTGCTCTCAGCACCGGTTCGGATACTTGTTTGTTTTTAAAGATTCCTAACAGAAAGTGCAGTTTTTTGGCGCTTTGTGATTGCGGTGACAGGACCGTGCGCAACAGCTGGGGGATATAAAAACTCCGCTATATGGATCAAGGCTCATCTGCAGCTGCGCTCACAGTTTGATCTCACACGTTGGAGAAAATGAAATCAGCTGAAGAGGGTGAGTTTGGCTCAGGTTTTTTTTTCCTTTTTTCATTTGTCCAACTTTACGCGCAGGATGTGCGTGAATCCTCCACTGGAGATCCAGCAGTGTGGACGTCTGCTGCCCCTCCCTGCTGCCGTGGACGGGGTGGGCGTGGTTCTGCTGCCTGGGAGTAACAGTGTGGCCCAAAATAGTTAAAAGTGGACCCTAATGGCAGACAGGGCATTGTGGGTAGCGGTGCGAGTGCTTCAGTATTGAGTGGAGTCAACTGATGGAGCCTGGGGCTACCTGTTAGGATGGCAGCTAATTTTAGAAACATGTCAGAGCTTCTGTATCACAGCAGCGATTTAAACCCAGGCATCATTTTCTTTTATTACAAGGAGTCATATGGAGCTGCACTGATGTCATCGTCTTTATGGCGAGGCCCCTAATTCTCTCTAATTTACAGCAGACAGGAGCTGCTGTGGCGGCTGCATGTGTCTGTCTGCGTCAGGCTGCGGTCGCAATTTAAAGAATAAGGTCTGGCAGCAGCAAAAAACATCAACCGAACAGTTAGCATCGACGCTTTAGAGTTACGACAACTTTTAAAGTAACTGTGTTCAACCAACAAACCAAACTGACTGAGTTCAATTAGCTTTTCATCTACAAATGCAGTTAATAGCAACATAAACACAAGTTTTTAGGTTATAAAAATCAAGTTGCTCCAACTAGTTTTTAAATGATATTTCGGACTTAATAACTTTACTTTTAAACATGAGTTTTTTAGTTAGCAAACATTTAAAAAAGTCAAGTTGCTCCCTCAGAAGTTTTTGACTTATGTGTTTTTGTTCATGTAGTAACTTGATACTTGAATCTTGAAAAGTGTACATCAATATTTTTGAGTTATGACAATTTCTACTGAAATTATGTTCAACCAACTAAATTGAGTCAGTTCAATTAGCTTTTCCTCTAAAATGTAATGATTGGTGGCATAAACACATGTTTTTAGGTTGATAACTTAAATTAAGTTTCTCCAAATAGCTTTTTGAAGGAAATGTTTGTATTTAATAACTTTAAATATGAACATAAGTTTTTAGGTTGGTTAATCAAAAAGATTAAGTTTTTCCAACTGGTTTTATGAAGGGACATTTTTGTACTTAATATCTATAATTCTGAATACAAGTTTTGTAAGATGACAAACATCTAAAAATTGAACTTTCTTCCTCTTTTGTCTTTTGTGTATTTTTATTCCTGTAGTAACTTGATCCTTGAGTCTTTAAAAATTTGCGTCAATATTTTTGAGTTTAGACAACTTATACTTGAAGTATGTTCAACCAACAAACTAAACTGAGTTAGTTCAATTGCTTTCCCTCTTCAAATATAATGAATTGTTGCATAAATACAAATTTTTAGGTTGAGTAATCAAAAAATTAAGTTGTTTCAACTAGTTTTTGAAGGAGGTTTTTGTACTTATTGACTGTAATTATGAACACATTTTTAAGTTCACATACTTTTAAAAATTTAACTTGCTTTCTCAATAGTTTTGTGTTTTATGTTTTTATTCATGTAGTAACTTGATCCTTGAGTCTTGAAAAGTTTACATAAATATTTTTGTTACAACAATTTTTAATGAAATTATGTTCAACCAACAAACTACTTTGAGTTAGCTGAACTAGTTTTTCCTCTTCAAACGTTTTGATTGGTAGTATAATCACAAGTTTTTAAGAATGTGTTAGGTGCAGTTAGAATTAGCATCAGTATTTTTGAGTTGCAACAACTTCTGATGAAATTATGTTCAACTGTTCAACTAACAAACTAAATTGAGTTAGCTGCATTAGCTTTTCCTCTTGAATTAAATCAGTATTTATAATGACTTAATAATCAGTAGCATAAACTCAAATACATAAGTTGATCGTCCACAAAAATTAAGTTGTTTCAACTAGTTTATTAGGTTTTCTCAAAAGGAAATTTTATATTTAATCACCATAATCATGAACATATGTTTTAAACTTGGCATCACATAAAAATTAAGCTTTTTGAGTTGCATTTTCTTCAGTAGTTGCTTACTTTTTCTTATTCATGCATGTATCTTAAAAGCAGTTGGCTCATGAATAAATTTGCTGGTAATTATCTTTTTTATGTGAATATATTGAACTGGAGGTGTTTATTTCAACAAATCTTGAAAACAATAAACATGAAAAGTCATCTTTAGCTGCAGATTTGTCCAATGAAACGTTACCATTCTTATTGACTAGTTTGCTAAACTGAATGGCAGGATGGCCAAACTTCACTGCTTAATATAATTAGCATTAGCAACAGGCACCATATTCCATCAACTACATTAGCAAGTATAAAATAAACTCTGTACATGAGTCCACTGTTAGTCGTATCACATTGCAAATATTCCCAAATTCATAAACAAATATTAATGAAAAAATATCCTTTCTTGTCAAAGTGAAAACAGATTTGTGTAAAGTAATGTCAGTTAATTAAAAATATGAAACTTAAAATTAGTGATTACAGAAGTATTCATCCTTGAATTGTGTGAATACTTGTGCACTCACTTCATATTGTTAAGTAATTGGCAGCACTTGGTAGAAATCGGTTTCACTTTGACATGAGAGAGTCTTTGTAATTTCTTGTCAAAAAAAGTCAAAATAAATTTCTTTAATTCAAGGTTGGAAAGTAAATAAGGGGAAAACTGTAAAAACACACTTTTACATGTGTTTTGTATCATACCAAGCAATGCAGAAATTTGGCTTTGTGCAGCTTTATTAAGACAACCATCAAAGTTTCATCTAAATCAGTTAATTAGAATTTTCATCTTGCCCTTCTGTATTTAATTAAGCGGTGGGAATGGGTCCATGCATCCAGCCTCATGCACCGTTTAACCACAGCTTCCATTCCCGTGTCCCCCCTCCTCCGACCTCAGCGCCACCACAGATGGGAGAGTTTCATGTGACCCAGTGGGTACAGCCTGCACCGTTACAGCATGCAAATAAACCAATCACGCCCCTCCTGTGTTTATTTTCGATGGCTGCTGGAACATGAAACTGGCCAACAAAAGCATCGGTGTGTTTTCATAATGTTACAGCTTTCTGGTATAAATCTGTGCAGCAGAAGAAAACGACCTGCATTTGGTTATTTTTAGACTGGGAGTTATTTTTGGCTCCTTTTATTCGTGTCTCCCACCCAATTTGCTTTGTGCAGTTATTCAGACGTAGTTTGCATTTGGGGATGCCTCTCAGATGGGGCGATACGTTTTAACTCAGAAGCTGGTCGAGGCCAAATCCAGCAGGCAGAAGCTGTTCTTTTGCCATTATAGGCAACGCCTCTGCAGCAGCTCTCACAAGACTTAACTTGGCATCTGTGTCAGCCACTGAGCCAGTGAATGTGTGTTTGATTATCATGGTAACAAACTCAATCTGTTTGCTTTCCAGACGCGTATGGCTACACGCCAAATGTCAGCCTCTCCCTCCCACTGGGCAACCCTTGTCTTCCCTCCCAGTACCACAGCCTCCAGTCCAGCCCCTCCATATCTGTGTCCATCAGCGAGCCTCACAGCTACGACTCCCAGGACGACATGAGGGCGGCCGGTTACTATTCGTCCTCAGGCGTCCGTCCAAACGGGGCGCCGACCCTGGAGAGCCCTCGGATCGAGATCACGGCCTACGGTCAGTTTCCCGAGGACGAGGTAGAGGAGAGCAACCTCCCCGTTGCCAAGCGAGTCAACTCCATCGTCACGCTGACGTTGCCCAGCGGCGATGGTTACCGCGACCCGACCTGTCTGAGTCCGGCCAGCAGCGTTTCCTCTCGCAGCGGCCTCTCCGACGCCTCCTCCTACGAGTCCAGCTTCTCCTACAACTACGACAACTCGCCCCAGAACTCCCCCTGGCAGTCTCCCTCCGTGTCCCCAAAGGGCTCCACCCTCGCCCTGCCCGGGGACGGCTGCGCCTCCGGTGGGTCTCCTCGCCACTCCCCGTCCACTTCCCCTCGCACCAGCGTCACTGACGACACTTGGATCGGCCAGCGAGGCTCCAGGCCCAACTCCCCTTGTGGCGCAAAGAGGAAGTACAGCTTCAACGGCAGCGGGGCGACGCAGAAGCACTTCCCGTACTCGCCCAACCACTCGCCCGGACCGTCCCCGCAGACCTCACCTCGCCTCAGCATCACCGAGGAGACCTGGCTGCCAAACACCAACCAGTACACCAACTCGGCCATCCTGGCAGCCATCAACGCCCTGACCACAGATGGAGTGGCTGACCTCGGGGAGGGAATCCCCATGAAGGCCCGAAAAACCAGCGTGGAGCACAACCCCACGGTCAGCCTGAAGGTGGAGCCCGGAGGCGAGGAGCTGAGTCCCAGGGAGCTCTGTCAGGACGAACACCCGGCAAACCGGCTTCCCCTGAAGAAGGAGGGCTACTGTGGGGGGTTTCTGGACGTCCCACAACATCCTTATTCCTGGTCGAAGCCGAAGCAGTACGTCAGGTAAGAAAAGAAAGCATTTGTTAAAACCTGAAAAACGTGCTATGCGCTAAAGGTAAGAAAAGAAAGCATTTGTTCAAACCTGAAAAACTTTCTATGCGCTAAAGATTTACTAAAGCTGCAAATAAATTTAGATTTTTTTCAGCAACTTTCACCACTCATCAGTTATAAAAGAAATTATATACTTAATAGGGATTCAAATTAGTGCCTTAACCAACAGTCAGCAGTGTTATCAATTACTAATCAATTACCTGTTCAACACGCAGATAAATCGTTTTATACACGTTGTATTTAATGCTCAACTGACTTTCTTAGGTTGGCTAATTTACCGTACAACCCTGGGATGTTAATGAATAACGCTTGATCAATTAATTGTTGCTATAATGAACCAATTAAAACTTTTAGTAACTGATAAGGCAGAAGATGAGGGACATGCACGCTACTAAATGTATTGTAGATCAGCTGTAGTACCTGGTTGTTCCACCAGGTGGAGCCTCTTACTGTTTAATACTGTAGAGGCCAGAGGAGGTGTCAGTCAGACTACAGGAAGTTCATGTTGGCAGGCAGAGAGCATTGTGGGAGTTTAGCTAGCAATGGGCACCATGACAGATACTTCTGTGGTGTTTAATAGCTTCTGGCCAGAGCTCTCAAGTTAAAGGTGCATTAAAATATACCAGTTCTGTGACTTAATAATAAAGGGACCATTAGATCAAGTTGCTTTTATGCCAAATGTTACAGGACTGTGGTTAAAAATACCTGTAACTGCATCATTTAATTTATTCCCTTTAGTAAATAATCAGAAATTGGTTGTTAACACTGTCAAACATCAGTTAACAAAATTTGCATCCCTAATAGAAACTAAGATCTCATAAACTTGGGTTTTCGTCAAGTAAAGAAGCTGTGGCCGGAGTGTCACAGAAGTATTTATCACAGTGGCCTGTTGTTAGCTCTCTGCTTGACAATTTGGAACTATACATTGTCCAATTGACCGTCTCCTTGAGTTGCTACAGCATTAAACTGTATAAGACGTCACCTAGTGGCAAAACCAGGTACTACAGTTAATGTTAATCTCAATAAATACAGCATTATCAATCTGGAAATTATTCATTTATAAAAAAAAAAATGAGCACAATGGACATTTATCCTATGCTAGTATTGTTGATTCAGTTCTGAAATGCTTGACATGGACTGTAAAGACAGCTGTTGCATATATCAACACGTCAGTTCTAGCTGAACGTCATTAAGCATCACAGATGTCTTTGTCATGGTGGCCTGCAGCTAGCTGATACTAGCACTTACCAAAACAGAATTGTCTGTAGTACAAATGACTGCTTCCTATTAAACAATTAGACGCTCCACCTGGTGAACAACCAGGTACTACATCTGATTTACAACACATTTACTGACATACACTAACATTCAAAAGTTTGGGGTCACTTAGAAATGTCCTTATTTTTGAAATAAAAGTGTTTTAAATCAATGAATATGACATTAAGTGACTCATAAATCCAGTGTAGACATTGTTAATGTGGTAAAGGACTATTCTAGCTGGAAACAGCTGGTTTTTAATGGAATATCTCCATAGGGGTACAGAGGAACATTTCCAGCAACCATCACTCCTGTGTTCTAATGCTACATTGTGTTAGCTAATGGTGTTGAAAGGCTCATTGATGATTAGAAAACCCTTGTGCAGTTATGTTAGCACATGGATGAAAATGTGAGTTTTCATAGAAAATATGAAATTGCCAGGATGACCCCAAACTTTTGAACGGTAATGTACATGTCCTTCATCTTCTGCTATGTTGTTTAAAATATTTGGTTGTTAATAATTAATCATTAACATCTTATACACATGCTCTTAAAATGCATGGAATTGGTGTGAATTTTTACTAAAGACATGTTTAAGCACGTTTAATTTATCAGCTTTATCACAGGGTCTGGCAGTGTTCACATTCTGCACATTCTGCCCTGATAAGTGCATCTAAAATAAGCTGTCCTCCCGCCTCGTTAAGTTGACGTGTTGGATGTGTTTTTTCGTCTCGACAGCCCGTCCTTGCCAGCTCTCGACTGGCAGCTGCCGTCCAGCTCGGGTCCGTACAGCCTCCAGATCGAAGTCCAGCCCAAGTCGCACCACCGAGCCCATTACGAGACGGAGGGCAGCCGGGGAGCCGTGAAGGCGTTGGCGGGAGGACATCCAGTGGTCCAGGTCTGCAAAAACTCTGCTTCTTTTGGCTCAAAACAAACCCACAGGAGACCTTTTATCACTTGCTGCTTGTTTGTTTTTGTGTATTCGAATCAGAGAAAAAAAACCCAGAATTTCACAACACATAAGTTTCACATTTATCACGTCATGACTGCCTCAGAGAACCCGAACTTCATGTTGAGAACCGCCGAGCCAGACTGCCGGGTTTCCTGTAATGATCAGACCAACACATGGTGCAGCCATTAGGCTCATTTTCACTCCTTACCTCGTCACTTCTCGCCTCAACACTCCCCCTCCACCTCCAGCCTTCGAGCTCATGTGTTAAATAAGATCTGGGCAACATGTGTTTGGTGACCCGGCTGTTATGTTATTCAAGGATGTCACATTTCTGAATGGAATACCATATAGGTATGCTATTAGACAGGCCGGTCCACTCAGTCAGTTCCTGTCCAGACAAGAGTGACTCAGACTTTTCCATTGCGTCCTCAAGTGCAGACAAAGTAATGTAGCATGGCCAGTAAGAGCTTAGTCATGAGCTTTAACCACAGTAGCTCTGGTGGTCGAGTCTAACGAAAAAAAATGCGGACAACTGCAGATGTTTTGGTTATAAACCCATCTGGTCCCCCCAAAGCATTACTGCACACCGCTGACCTCACTCTCTGGATAAATAAAGGGTCTGCAGCGAGGAGGCGAGTGGGAAGCAGCGCTGTCACTTTCATTAAGACCTTTTGACGTTTTGCTAATAACTTACAATAAATCTACAAGTCGAGCAGACGTTCAGAGCCCAGTTTTCTATGTTTTCCTTTCAGGTTTGATAAAATGTCGCGTTAGAGAAAGAACTTTTCTTTATTTTCAGAGTTAGCTAATCAGGCCTTTTGGTTTGAAATAGGGAGTTCTGACATCTCTAAGCTAACATTTTAAAGCTGTTCTACTTGTTAAATCTCTGCAGGCTTTGACTAAACAATGTGAGGAAAAGTTACAACATTAAAGGTGGAGTGTGTGATTCTGGTCGACGTACATCAGCCTCTTTAGAAGCCCACTAATGGAAAATAAAACATAAAATCTGCAGATAATCTATAGCTATCTATATCTATGGCAGTAAAAAGTACCACCTATCAAAACGCTGCTGAGAAAATCAATGAAAAACGATGATAAACTGCCAAAATACCAAGAATAAGCATCGATATGTAGCTATGATGCAAAGAACCTTTTTAAATTAAAGCTGCATCAGAGGAATAAACATTAAAGTCAGCAGCAGATGAGGTTGAATTTATGCAGTGCACCATCTGGCTTTTACCATACAGATGTTTTTTACAGTCTGTATGATGATATTATATATAAGTTCATAAGCAATAAAATCGGGGGGAAATCTTCATAATTTATAGCCTTTTCCATATAATTTGATATGTAATAGTCCAATGCACTTTCCTTAAAATCCTTAGATTCAGGTTCGCTAGCTGTGTTTGTACACAGCCCTGATTCTGTAAATGAGAATCAAACAAAGTGTCTTAAATCGATTTACACAAAACTAGTCCAGCTTATCTGTGCACGTTTGTGAAAAATTCTGGAAACACGAATAGAAAGGGGGACAGTGGGAGCGAGATGGACGGTAAATCTAGCACATGCTAGCTATCTAAACATGCTAACTATCTAAATACGCTAACTATCTAAATATGCTAACTAGCTAGTATCTCTACTCTAACGTTTAACTTCTAGTGCGGACTGCATTTAACAAGCCAATATCGACATTTAAGAGTAATAAACTGAATAAGATAATGCTAAAGAGTTCAAGTTAACGATATAATGTCCAATACTTGTTTTATTTCATTAGACGAAAGTCAACATATTTGACGATGATGTCTTAATTGTGTCTAATATTGTATGCAAAATAACATGTACAGCATCAAGAGAGGCAGTGTATAGTCAGAATTAAATACTAAACAATAAAGATGAACTTGTCAGTGCCCTCTGGTGGACAAACTATGTAATATTGACACCGTTTCTTAATAATTGCACATCTAATGGCGTTTCTGTATGCTAAGCTAATATTACTTTTCAACCGACATGTTCATTCTGATATATCTGCCGATAATTTTGGTTCTAAGACTTGTTAAAGTGAAATTTGCAGTCTGAAACATTTGATTTTTGAGGGTGCCATGGATGAAAAACCAAAAATAACAATGAAATATTAAAATAAACATTAATGTTCATGCTTTTTAAGTTTGATTTAGCAGTTTGGCAAATTTAACAGTACTTAAAGTAGACTTAATATATTGATTTAATGTATACTAGCTGCAACAACAGTTTACTGTTGATGGGTAGTGAACAATACATATTGTGTACTATTAGTATGTAAAGCAGCAGTGATTTAGTTGTCACCTATTAGCTTAATCACAGACTATTTTTATAATCGATTATTCAGTTTTTAAGAAAAAAGTGAATTCTCTGAGTGCAGCTTCTCAAATGTGGATATTTTCAAGTTTCTTTACTTTACCACAAGACTAAACTGAATATTTTGGGGTTGTGGACAAAGCAAGACTTCATTTTGAGCTTTTCATCAACATTTTTCACCATTTTCTGACCAAACAAGCGGCAAAGTGAATCATTAGCTGTAGCCCTGTTGTTGTGCAACATTACTTCTTCTCCCAGAGACCTTGTCAAAGGTTAAACTTCATAAGTGTGTTTTGTTGTCCAGACATGAGTGGAATAAGGAAACTGAAAACTTGTACGCAGCAGTGGAATAGAAAAACTTGGAAACCCCCAACATGTTGTACCATCCAGTGTGTCGCAGCTTCGGCCGCTCTGGTGTTTTGGTCCGTGAGGAGGTGCTAATGATTTAATGACGGGGGTCTGGGTTCACCTCAGCTGAAATAGAGAGTGTGTGTTCTCTCTGAAGCCAAACCTCCCCCTGCTGCTGCTGCCAGCCACCAAACCCAACCACACAGACTTCCCTTTGTTTAGGAAAGTTCCTGTGTGTACGGCTGACATCACCGCGCTGCGTGTTGCGGAGGCGGCGGCAGCTCAAACCACACACGTTTCTGGCAGGCCGGTGATGGAGATGTTGGACTGAGGCGAGGCAGATTACAGCCGAAGCCTCGCGTCCTCCTCTGACTCAACCTCTGCCCACAGTTTATTCTGGAAGCTCCTCTCCCGTTTTTTTTTTTTTCTTCTCTGCACGTCCGAGTGTCGGCACAGTTAAGCCGGCTGTTTTCTGTTCTTTTTCGATGCCATCGCCGCTGCTGGCCTCAACCACACCCGTCCTTACGCCAGCAGCAGACTGAAGTTCGCCCTCTGAAGTGCTTCACCGCAGTAAAGCTCAGGCTTCATGCTGTACTTTGGCAAAGAGGAAATTCCCCCTGTTCAAGTTTCTCTTTTTTAGTCTGTCTAAAGTCGGCTTTCATGATCTGCCTGTTGCTTCAAAACACGTCTGACAAGCTGTGTTTAAGTGCTTTTAAATCATGGATGTCCCGATCTGATTAAGGCTTTTCTTAACAGATCAGTACCAGAACAAACATAAACCAGAGTCTTTATTTACTTCTGCTGTCACACAGGATCTGTAAAGGGAAAACACTGTCAGTGGCTATGGATGCAAAATGCAGTCAATTTTCCTAATAAATGCTGCTTTATCAATCTAGAATTCATTAAATGGTGGCACAAACTGAGCACAGTAGACATTTGTCTTTAATGAACACATGGGCTGTTGTTGTAACCAGTCGCTACACACTATATTGTGTGTTTGCTAATTTGTAGTGATGTCCCAATGTTAAGTTACATGCAAATATGGTGATTTTGTACTGTTAAGACACATTTTGTAGCATTCAGATGTATTTTGTATCACCAAGACATATTTTCTAGTGTATTTTGTAGCGTTAAGGCGTTTTTTTTGTGACAGTTTTAAGATATATCTATGGTGTAAAGATGTATTTTATAGCGTTAAGATGCATTTTGTTGCATTAAGACATATTTTCTAGTGTATTTTGTAGCATTAAGGTGTTGTTTTTTTTACAATTTTAAGATGTATCTATGGTGTTAAGATGTATTTTATAGTGTTAAGTTGTATTTTGTAGCATATTTTGTAGCATTAAGATGTATTTCATAATGTTAAGACATATTTTGTAGTGTTAAGGCATTTTTAAAAATAGTTTTATGATGTATTTTATAGCACTAAGACGTATTTGTTTGTTAAGATGATTTTGAGTTGAGTGTTAAGATGTATTTTGTAGTGTTAAGATGTTTTTTAAAATAGTTTTAAGACGTATTTTATCATGTCGAGACATATTTTCTGTGAAATATTTTTCTTCTATATGTGTCTTGTCGAAATGACAACAAGCATGACAGAAATACATAAGTTATGGCGCAATAATCTAAAAAAATGTAAGAATTTGTATTAATATGTTTAATGGAAGCAGAGGGATGTGTTACAGCACAAAGAAAAAATAATTTCATTAATTAGTTTAGGAAAATAAGCTTAGTGTAATAGTAGTTTATCACTGAAATGCCTGTGGGTTTACTACATAGGTAGCATGTACTCAACTAGCTAAACGGGTTTCTTTTGTAATGATACATTTGCACGGTTTGACCGGCAACATGGTAACATAGCTGAATATGCTCTTAGCTAATTCTGGCACACAGTCTAGTCTCTTTGTAGTCCATTGAAAAACTCCAAATTTATCAGTTGACTCAAGACAAATTCTAGAAAGTTGATAGAAGAATTTCGCTAAAACTTTGAAGATCATTTGGGTCCCAAAGGCATCAGTTTTATATGGTAAATATACCACTGGGATATAGAAACACTCACCTGGTTGACCCAGCTTGTCTTGAAAACATTAGTTCTTGTCAGAGGTCATTAAGCGTCTCAGAAGTCTCTGTCATGGTGCCCGTTGCTAGCTAAACCCCTGCTCTCTTCTTGCCAGCCTGTAGTCTGAGTGACGCCTCCTCTGGTCTCTACTGTATTAAACAGTAAGAGACTCCACCTAGTGGAACAACTAGGTACTACAGCTGATCTACAATACATTTACTGACATCATGTAGAGAATGCATGTTTTCTACATCTGTAGGAGCTTGTGGAGCCTCAGTAAATCCTTCCATCTAATACTGAATCTACCCTCTAACACTACCTTTACCTTCCAATATTACATTTACACTCTAATACTACATTTACGCTCTAATGCTACATTTACTCTCAAATACTACATTTATGGTCTAATGCTACATTTACTCTCAGACACTACATTTATGCTCTAATGCTACATTTACTCTCAGACACTACATTTACCTTCTAATGCTACATTTCAGACCTACCAGAACTTCATAAAAACCGTTGAAGTGTATTATTTAGAAAATGGCATCAGAAAAATATCAAATTACTTTGGTCAGATCGGACTCCAAGAAACCTCTTAATTTAAACGTTATTTTTTAGAGTCATGCGCCTTTTTCTCAACTTTGATCTTTGTAATCAAATTCAGATTCGTAGAGAAAGCGAAGTTAACTTGTCTCATGTGAAACTAGAAGCCTGACAGGAGGATTTCCTGGCCAACGCCGGGCTTTCTCTCCCTGAAAACTGACCCTGGAGCTGCCAGAGGGAACCCCGTCGCCTTTAACCCCTTTCCTGCTCCCGTCCGGTGCCTTGTACAGCCGGAGTCTCCACATTCCTCTTGTGGGTGATGATATGAAGCAGGGAGTGGCGGCTGCATTGCCAATGTCAAACTGGCAGGGTGGAGGAGCTGGATTTACATGAAGCGGTATCACAGCGGTTTAATTACACCAACAAATCATAGCTGCTGTCTGCTGCAGCTGCTTTACACAACGTATGATTCAGATCACGGAGCGAAAAAAGAAGGTTTGTTGATTTCCAGATTACAGCTCAGAAAATCCTCAGATGATGGATGATGATGCTGAGACAAATTAGAAATGTCTCCACAGATGTGAAGCTCTGGAAGCCAGTCAGATGATATTATCAACTGTGATTGTTTCTATTTGTCTAGACTGCGTTGCTGATCATAATTCAGAGCAGATAATGAGTGATCTGTAAGTCATTAGGTTTTCAGAGCCCACCTCACTCCATCACACTCCTTCCTGCTGCCTGAACAAACAGCATCGCTAGGCAGCAGCCCATTTCCTTATACAAATACACAGGGCTTCTGCAGCTCCTAACCCTGACAGGGATCCTCCTCCAGATCACATGTCCAGCCTTTCACTCTTATGTAAGTGAAAGCTGCGGTCTTCATTTCAGCGTTTCCACCCTGATTCTTTCGACCGACACCGTTTTCCTGAGCAGCTTATAATTAGGTGGAGCTCTGACAGCGTTTGCTTGTGGATGCTGATGCTCCTGTGTTGTTCACTTTGAGACAGTCTGATCTTCAGTTTGACTTTTAACAGAAAATACAGTTCCTTGTAGCATTCTGGACTCAGTTAACCATCTGAATTTGAAGGAGTTTATGGCCGTTTTTCTGCTCCTGGCACATTTTTACTCACTGTGGACTCATTTTTCTATAAATAGAGAGAACTCAAACTGTCTTTTTATAGTGCCATTTATCATAAAAAAAGGAAAAAAGGGAACTTCTTTCATTAATTATGTCAAAAAATTTTAACAAACAGGAATTAGGCACCAAGTGTTAATACTAGACGAATTAATAGTACTTCTACATACTATTTTTACAACTTCTGCAAACTCAGCGTTGCATTTATTTTATCGGTCCAGTATTTTTGATTTTCCTCTGAGTCTAAAATTGTGCAAAATGACCCTAAATGACTTGAAACTGGTTCAAAGTGACTTAAGATCTGTTCAAATTGATGATTTTGATGAAATGTGTTGATTTTAAGCACAGATATGATTAATTTTCCTGACAGAACTTGGCTAGAATTAGAGAAAACTCAAACATTTGATGCAGTTGTAATGCCATAAGTCATAAAATAAAAAAAAAAACAAGAAACTCTCATTTTTGCTCTGTGGAAACACTGCCTGCAGTTCAGCTGAGACGTCTCTTAATTTTTTTCACATAACTGTTGATCACAGCTCACTAAATCGTGCAGAATTTTTAGTTTTGTACAGGATTTGCTGCATGGATTGGGTTTATTTTGAGGCAATTTTTGCAAAACACATATAGAATGAACAGATTTGGATGAAATATTGTGTTTTTAAGCTTAAATTTGGTTATTTTCCCCAGTTGAACCACAGGTTGCACATCATTTGTTGTAAAGCTGAAAATCTGCGATTATTTCAATTTTTTTACAGTTTATTGCTCCATCAAATGGTGCAATTTGAGGTTCACATGGTTAAACATTATTAGTAAATACATCTGAACAATTGTAATATGACTCTAAAGCCTTTGGATGCTGTTTATCTCTTTGCATTAAGATTTATTACTGGTAATAATTACAGTACTCATCGTTATGAGCTGTATGCTGAGGTTAGGTGACCCTCCCTCTCAGTAAGACGTAATAAAATTTCATTTGTTTTTTCTTTTACTTCCTTACATTACATTTAATACTCTGCAGTTGTCGGCTGCTTTTACTGAATCCAGTTTTACTCACTGCTGTGCACCTGCAACCTGGAATAACCTGCAGAAAAATCTAAAGTTAGACTCATTTAGGTTCCTAATTTCATCTATTTTTCCTCCAGCTGTTCCTATTTTAGTTGAGTCATTTATTTTTAAAGTTCAGCAGCTCCAATTCGTAATGTTGTCATTAATTTACTCATTTCGCCTTTTATTGTTTTCATTCTTCTCCAAGTTTCTTAGCTGAGTCTTTTGTACTTTTAGTGTACATTCTGTGCTCCATACCTCAGTGTGTTCTGGGTTGAAATAGAAGTTGAACAAGAGTTTAAACTGACTGGCCAACAGTCCACGTTCTCCTAATTCAGACCCAACAACTGGAGGATTTTCAAGCTCAGTAAAGTTCTTAATTTAATTTGAAAAGGATGGAAAGACGTCAACAGGAGCGAGTCCAGCGGTGATGTGTTCAGTAAAGAAGGGAAATGCAAAAGCGTAGTATTTAAAGCATCAAATTTATCACAAGAAATGTATTATATCAGCCTGTGTGTTGGTCTGACATCTTACACTTTAATTTTGGTTGAAGATGTGCATTAAAAACAAAGATTTTCATTGATAAATCTGTGATATTTGCATGTTTGCTCAGATTTACAAGGTTTGAAAGTTGAATTTTGTCCCTATAACCAGGCCCATTTCTTCTCATCATGCAGCAGTAGTTTTGTCCCTGTAATACTCAGTTTTCTGCCAGGTTCCTGCGTGGATAACATACATACTTACCTCCCAGACAGTGTGTCAGTAGTAGCTTCTGTTCTCGGGTTTCCGTTGGAGGGTTTTGGGCTTGGTGCCTGCAGTCTGGGTGGTTGAGGTCATCCTGGCAGCAGCCGCCTGTCAGCCGACACCTCCGGAGGTCTGGATCGCTTCAGGAACCCACCGACCGCTGCACAGTTTCACTGATAAATATCAGAACCGGGTCACTTCTGAGAGGTTTGCTTTGACCCCTGACTGGATGAGGTTCGGCGGTTCTGACGCTGCCTCAGTTTGAGATTCAGCTACTGCAGGATCCACATGTTGACAGCTTTGGTGTGAAATGTTGGAGGAAGTGAACAAAGCCGGTTGGTCGTAGATTAAAGAAGATGTAAAGGATGATGGTTACAACATCCTGAATGGGTTCTTTGTTTGGAAACCATAGAACTGAACCTCTAGAGACCTGAGGTCAGTTCAAGTGTTCTTTAAGGCAAAATCAGCCTCATATGTTGTTAAATTTCAACATGAAGACAACATGGAAGCAGCTTTGCACTCGTAACCTCAACATCTAGACCCCTATGAACACCAGTTTCTGTTTCCTACCAATGAGTCCACATCACAAATATCCAAATCTAGAACCTTATCTTGTAATAATTGCCAGAAATAAAATTCTACTGATGTTAGAACCTCAAAAGTTGGTGAGATGTCGACCAAAGACTGTATTTTTAGTAGGAAACATGGATCCCTCTCTCTCTCTCTCTCTCTCTCTCTCTCTCTCTCTCTCTCTCTATATATATATATATATATATATATATATATATATATGTGTGTGTGTGTGTATATATACACTTAAGAGGAATTTTCTGAGGACACAATACCACCCTTGTTGGGAAATTTTGCACTTTTTTAAGTTTCAAGAGCAAATAATTATTCATTATTTTCATTTTGGACAATTTTCACACATTTTGAGTCATTTTGGACACATTTGAGGTCACTTTGAATACATTTGGAGTCATTTTTGACAGCTTTCGCATCAAAATAGTAAAAACTGAAATCCGCATTTCAGGGCTTATAATTACAAATTTTTCTTCTGCAGAAGTTATTCAATCATTTATATCTGCTGGAAACTATTCTGGCTGTGTCGTCACCAAATTTCATGCCAGTGGGAGTGGAGATATTGAACACTTAAAATGGTTTCACGGGTTATTTTTGAGGGTGAAAATACAAAAAATCCTGGTTTGAAAACACAAAATTCTCAAAATATTTTACCGAGCTTAGTTTTGGGTCTCAAATAACAAAAAAGTAAACTTTGACCTGAATCAAAGACAGTGCAACATGTTTTCATTCCTGAGAAGTTTTGTATTTTCACCCTGAAAAATAACCTATGAAGCCATTTTAAGGGTTAAATATCACCAGAAATAAAACTCTCACAGCCATGAAAATTGGTGTGAACGCAGACCGAATAGTTTCCAGCAGATATAAAGGATTAAATTGCTTCCATAGAGGCATAATTTGTAATTATCAGCCCTTGAATGTGCAGTAAAGTGCACAATGTTCAAACGATGGTCCCCTGAAAGTCCCTGTAAGTGTATAAATATGGGTGGATCCTTATTTCCTGCTGAAATGCAGCCTTTGGTCGACATTTCAACAACTTGTGAGGCTCTAACATTGGTAGAATTTGATGTTTGAGCAATTATGACAAGACAAGGTTCCAGGTTTTAGATATTTTGACAAAATATCAATGTGGACTCATTGGTATTTGGAAAAAAACTGGTGTTCATAGGGGTCTAGATGTTGGTTTATTTATGCAAAACTGCTTCCATGTTGTCTTCATGTTGAAATTTAACAACATATGAGGCTGATTTTGCAGAATGTTCTCAAACAGATACTGAAAATACTGAACAGAGACACTGATGATGATTCAACACAGAACAGTAAATCTCATGTTTATAGAAACTGTGCTGTAACAAAAAGACAAATGAAACTAGAGACCGATGCTTCACTGAAAGCAACAGAAGACAACAATGCAAATGTCAGTGTCCAGTTTTTGTCTTCTCATCATAGCAGTTTGATGGCAGCAACAGATGTCATCAGATGGAGGATAGTTTTTTGTTGACATCTTGCGGGTGGATGTTTTTCGAGTCTTTAACCAAACTTCTGTCTTTCCTTTCTCATCTTTTAGCTCCACGGCTACGTGGAGAGCGAACCTCTGACCCTGCAGCTCTTCATCGGTACCGCTGACGACCGGCTGCTGAGGCCTCACGCCTTCTACCAGGTTCACCGCATCACCGGCAAGACGGTGTCGACGCCGAGCCACGAGGCGCTGCACAACAACACCAAGGTGCTGGAGATCCCGCTGCTGCCCGAGAACAACATGAGGGCCATGTGAGTAGAACCAGAACTAGAACCTGTACACGAGTTAAAGGACTTAGACCGTCCCCGAAAGACTTTAGATTCAAATTCAGCCAAATCTGGTTGGAAAATGAAAGTTTTTTAGACGTCAAGCGTGAGCCGAGGTGAGTCCAAGTCAAGTCTTGAATCAGTCAAGTGTTCACGCCCAAGAAAACACCAGAGACTTGTCATTTTGGAGTCAACATCAAGTTTTGAGTCATTCAAGACAACTCCAAGTCAGATTTCATGTAATTTTGGACATTCAAGGTTAAGTCTTGAATCAGACGAGTGTTTACGCCCAAGAATAGACTAAAGACTTGTCATTTTGGAGTCGACATTAAGTTTTGAATCATTCAAGACAAGTCCAAGTGAAATTTTACGTCATCTGAGAGACATCCAAGTGAAGTCTCAGTTCTCTACAAGTTGAAGTGTACTTAACTACAATTTTAAGGCTACTTGTACTTATGTTTTACTTGAGTATTTCCATTATATGCCACTTCATACTTCCATTCTTCTCCATTTCTAAGGAAAATATTTTACTTTCTGCTCCACTACATTAATCTGACAGCTTTATCATTTTTAACAAGTTTTAGTCCAATTATGAGTCTAATAATGTCCCAAATTATTTGAAATTTGTCCAAACTAACACAAAATGTGTCCAAAGTGGATCAACAGTTTTCCACAATACCTCAAAAACTGTCTAAAACTGGTTCAAAATGACTCAAAATGTGTCCAAATTGACCAGTTTTAAGTTATTACAGACAATTTGGGCCATTTTGGACAAGTTTTAGAACATTTTTGACAGATTTTTGCGTTAAAGTATTGGCGGTTTTACTTAAGTAAAAGGTTTGAATGCTTTTCACACAAATGTTCATGACAAGTTTCAAATCAAATGCTGAAGAGTTAGTTCAAACTCATAAAGAAGTCAAAAATTGTGATTGTAGGATTCAAATTTCATCCAACTCCACATCTTTGTGGAATACACTACCACTCAAAAGTTTGTGTTCACTTAGAAATGTCCTTATTTTTGAAAGAAAAGCATTTTTTTTCAATGAAGATAACACTAAATGAATGATAAATCCAGTGTAGACATTGTTAATGTGGTAAATGACTATTGTAGCTGGAAACAGCTGATTTTTAATGGAATATCTCCATAGAGGTACAGAGGAACATTTCCAGCAACCATCACTCCTGTGTTCTAATGCTACATTGTGTTAGCTAATGGTGCTGAAAGGCTCATTGATGGTTAGAAAATCCTTGTGCAGTTATGTTAGCACATGAATAAAAGTGGGAGTTTTCATAGAAAACATGGAATTGTCTGGATGACCCCAAACTTTTGAACCGTATTGTAATTGTCATGAAAAATGTGCTATAAAAACAGAAATAAAAACAACTCCACTGCTGCTAGTAAACACCAGCTGCTCCACTGTGATCATTTAGTCATATCTGAAGCATCTTTCTGATCCTCTACAAAGAGCTTAGTTCCTCTTACGCCGCTGAAACTCAATCAAAGCTGCTTCTCTGAAAAACAAGCTAACAATGATGTGATTTATCAGCGTGCCTGCGAGCGTTCAGGCCTCCTCCAGGGTTTGCATTCTTAAAGCGGGCATCTTTCCCATTTTATAAGCCCCACAGCTCAGGTTTCAGGGGAAGCTCCTGAGGTCTGAGCTGCAGCATCAGCACTTTGTGAGCAGTTTAATGGATGTAACATATCAGCTCCGTTCCTCGTCTCTCAGAGTCCTGACGGTGAAAGATTAGTGGAGATTTATTCACTGTGACATGAGCAACGTACAGATGTTTCATAATGTGGTGAAGAGCAGCGGAACTGTTGTGGAACATTTCATCATGTTGATTAAACTGTTGAGCAACTTCAGACGATAATGAAGCCACAACACTCTGAAGAAATTACGAGGCTTATTTCATCTCAACTCCAAAACATCTCTTCTACTTGAATCAGACTATCTACCAGTAGTTTACTTTCTGTAGTACAACTTGTCAAACCTGCTCAATCAGTTATGAAACATTAAAGAAAATAACTTTTTTCCTTCATTTTTATGATCAATTATTTGATATTCGGGTTTTTAATCTTTAAAATTTTCTGAGATATTGTTGCTCAAACAGCCTCATGTGAGAAAAACTTGCTGAAAGTAGGTCAACAGTCAGCTTTATCTCAGAAAGTACTTCATATATCAAAGTAAAACTTCACAAATATCTTTAGAAATGTCCATATTTCTTGCCGTAAAAATTTCAGGCAAATCAGAGGTGACTGAGTAGAAACTACTCTAGAAATTCAGATTGAATGGAATGGACTCTTATAAGTAAAACCAAAAATAGCTTTATTGTCATTGTTTTGACCAGGTATTTCATAATATAAAATATTCTGTATGTTTAGTTTTGTATTATTGTGACATGCAGCTACTTACAGTTCAGAAAATATCACTAGTTGACTTCTGCTTTATTAGATTTTTTTTTTGTTAATTTGTGTTCAAAGATTGGACATGATGGCTTCAAATGTTTTTTAATATTTCAACTCACCTGTATTCAGAGACTATTTGATCTACTTGTCCATTATTACAGATTCTGAATCAATGAACTAATGAGAAATGACAGTGAAAATTTCAGGTTTTTATCTTTAACAGTTCCTAAGATATTATTGTTAAAACAGACTCAAATTTCAATGTGAAGAAAAGTGGGTCAACTGGCAATTTTTACAATAATATATCTCAGAAAATATTTGATATATCAAGCTAAAATTTCACAAATAACTATAAATATCAACATTTCATGATTAAAGAAAAAGCTTCAATTAAATCAGAAATTGTCAAGCAGAATTTTTTCAAAAAAATTTATATTTTATTCATCATCAATTTGTTGGTTGATTTGTGCTCAGGGACTTTTCATGATGGTTTGAATTTATTAAAATTATTTGATCAACTTGTCCAATATTGTAGATTCTGAATCAATGTCAAGATGAGAAATAACAGTGAAGATCTCAGGTTTTTATTTTTAATAGTTCCTCAGATATTGTTGTTCAAACAGCCTCAAAATTCAATGTGAGAAAAACCTGCAGAAAGTGGGTAGATGGGCAAATTAAAAACATAAAAATCTTGAAAAACATTTGATATGTCAAGCTAAAATTTCACAGAGATTCTTTTAAATATCTATATTTTGTGATGAAAAAGTTTCGAGTAAATTGTTGATCGTTGTGCAGAAGAACCTTAATGGTTTTAGATGGAATAATCCTCTTTATAAGTAATATGGCATGTAGGAATTTTTGCATTAATTTTGTGTCATTGTGCCGTTTTAATGTATCCCATCCTACATTAGAGCACACAAATGATCAGAAATATTGGCATTTTTTAGCTGTCAGCCCAGTACAGTTGTATCAATGTGTGGATATTCTCAGTTTTGGAAAATATTAGATATATCAAGTTTAAATGTCTTTCAAAATATCCACATTTTATTCCATCAAATGTTCAGAAAAGTCAGAAATTCCTCTAAAAACCTTAAATGATTTCAGATGGTGACAGTGGACCACCTTCTTCTGGTGTTTTCCTCCTAAAACTTGGTCCAGCTTGCATTGAGACTTTCCTGCGTCGGCGTTGATCTGAACAGCTGAGGTCCTTTAACACCTGATTTCTTCAGCCGACTCTGGCGTCTGCACGCAGGAATGTCAGGGAGTGTTCAAGAAGAGCGTAAAAGCTGACATGAAGTAGGCTGAGAGGAATGCAGCATCAGGCAGCAGCGAGACGGAAAACGTTCAGACGTATTAAAGTATAAAACAGAGCAGGGAGACGTCCGATGAAGCTCTTCTAAATGCATGTGGTGGCGATGCAGTGAAGGCTGCCAGGCCTTCGTCTGCCTGCAGCCAGCAGCAGATGCATGGAGGTGTAAAAGCTCTCCTGGAGGTGCTGCTGTTAATCTTCTGTTGACACTACCGCAGCCTCCTTCAGGACCTCGTCTTCCTCCCCGAGGCTTTAGAAGCATGAAATGATGATGAAGGATGACTGCACTGACGGAGTCCAGAGTGAGAACGTGGCTGCGGTCGTGTATAAATCGCAGCCTCGGTTAGCTGTGAGATCGTGTTTGTCATAAACGCACATGACAGACTCTGGCAGGCTCTTCTTTTAATGTCGTGTCTCCTCAAACACAGAATCGACTGCGCGGGAATCTTGAAGCTGCGGAACTCGGACATCGAGCTGAGGAAAGGAGAAACCGACATCGGACGCAAGAACACGAGAGTCAGGATGGTTTTCAGGGTTCACATCAACCAGGCGACGGGCAGAACGGTGTCTCTGCAGGTCGCTTCCAACCCCATCGAGTGCTGTGAGTACACATTCTCACAGGTCTTTGTTTTTTCCACTTAAATACAACATAAATGGTTGGATAATTGACTTACTGACAACCAACATAACCCCTCCAAGCAGCTTCTGGGTGGGTTTTTTTCTGTACCTGTCAAATTTTTCCTCACTGTTTGTTCATTTTTCACTATAATATACACTCACTGACCACTTTATTAGGTGCACCTAGATAGTAAAAGGTTGGACCACCTTTTGCCTTCAGAACTGTCTTAAACCTCCTGCTGTCTTCATTTACAGGCACCAAAAAATATTGTTTCCTTGTCTGACAAAAAATCCAAAAATTCTGCAAAAAAATTCCCCAAATTTCTAAATCTATATCTATACGTGAAGATCAGGGAGAATCCTCAGATCTGGTGCTGGCGTTGCTGGCATGAACTGCTGCTCTGTCGGTGTCACTTCTCCTGATGTCAGTAAACCTTCCTCACAACCTCAGCCATCTGAGTCATCCTCATATTCTTGACCTTGTTGAACTTTCACAACAATTAATACAAATAGATTTCTGGGGTCTGTTTGAATGCGTTAAAAAAGTTGATTATTTTTCTCATATTGTGTACTGTGGCAGCACTTTTTGTCACCCTCGCTGCGTTTTTGTCTCTTTAAGCCCCACCTCCAGAAAAACTCTGATTGCTCAGTCAGTTAAAAAAAAGCAAAATATTGTTGGTTATGTACTGCAAACAGAGATGAATGGTTGTAAGGATGTAGCTCTAACAGAAGCAGCTCTAATGAGGAAATATGAGGATAAAAAAACAGCTGCTACTCAGGAATTATGCAAATGAGTTGCATGGTGATGTCAATAAGTAACAGAAGAAAAGCCTGGACTTTAAACGAGGTGTTCCTGGCAGGTAAAGCGAGAATAACTCAGTGTGGTTTGGTTTTATCAGTGTGCAGAACTTTTACATGCATGCGGGTTTGAAAGAAAACAAAAATCCTGCTTTTAAGCTTCTAACTGGCATAAGAAACATGTGACTGGGAGCTTTTAAATAAAAGCTGCTCCATTTAAAAAGATCACAAGACCAGAAGATCAGCAAGTGGATTAATCAGTTAGCGAGTGTACAGGATTTCTGCTAATTGATTAATCCTCAAAGGCATTAATGAGGCTGATTCTGGTTCAGGCTGTGAACGAAACAAAGAACCGGAAGGATTTTTCCACTTTTATTCACTCTAATCAAAGATTTATTAATTGACAAAGAATCGAACGCTAACTAGAGACGCAGCTCATGTGATTGTGAGTCCGTTTTACCGTGACAGTGTGTGTCTGCGTAAAAGCTATTTAGGCGTCAGTCGATAAACGGCATCGACTCTGCTCGCTGCACTGGCGTTGACCTTTCGGCGGACCGGGATAAACTCCGCTTCATGTGGTTCTGGCTGCTGGGAGCTGCCACACAGATGAAGTCTTATGAGGTAAATGAAAGACAGTAGTTAAACCATGATCTCAGCCCCTCCAAATAGAGCATTGTTAGCCTCTGAACGTCTGCCACGGAGCAATTGTTTCAGACCAGAACTCACTGGATGCAGACGGAGGGAGATGTGGGAAAGACTGATCCCATCCAAAGACGCAGAATTAGAATTTCATCAGGATCAGAAAGCTGCAGCGTCCAGTTACAAACAGATGATCCTCGTGTGAGAGAAATATTCAGGTTTCAACGTTTCACAGTGAAATTACAGGCGTCTCGCCAAGACATCGGCCTTTTATTTAACTGAAGACAGGAAGGTTTGCAAGTAATTTAGGAAAAGCTTCAACTGAGAAAGGAATGAGAAAAGCAAGCCAGAAGGTAGAAGTGAGGAGAGGAAATATCTGAGAGAAAACATCCACCATAATTTAACCCTCTGGTCTCCTTTTGGCTTAATTTTTCTTCACTGTGGCTCATTTTTTACTGCAATATAAAGTCCTGCACCTCTATGGAAACATTAAGGAGAAGAGAAAATAAGAGCAACAAAGTTAGAATTGCATAAATCATAAAAACATAAAAACGCAGCCTGCAGTTCAGCTGAGAAGTCCCTGAATTTTTGCTATGTGACTATTAGTTGCAGCTAAATTGCTGATAACTCTTCGGTTGCACAGATGAACGCATTTTTAGATTAATTTATTTACCAAATCTGATGCAAACAGTTTATTTGGGCCAAATTTTTAAACAAAACAAGTAGAATAAATTTACATTTTGTGATTAGATTTGGTTAATTCTACCAAAGTAACCACATGTCACACACAGTTACTTCAATGACCATCAAATTAAAAATCAGTTCTTCTGTGCAGTTAGAATGACAGAAATCATTATTTAAAAAATAAACTAATGTCGACTGTGCAGTATGGCAAAGTTATAATGCGAAAATCATTAAAAAAATAAAAAAACAAAAGTTGAATTTATTTATTCATATTTAATTATTTTACAACAATTTTAAAAATTCAATCAACATATTCCACAGTTTTCAAAGTGCCCACAGGTGTTTTAAAAATGCAAAAAAATTATGTTTTTTTTCATTTATATTCATTTCCATATCTGTCTTGTATGAGCTCTGTCTCAACACTGCCTGAAGTTCAACCAAAAAATCCCAGAATTTTTGTTACTGCACTGTTGGCTGCTGAAGAGTTGTTAATGGCTTCTTGGTTGCAACAAAGAATGATGATTTTTTTTTGCTTTTAAAAGAATTCTGTTAATGTAAACGGTTTATTTTTGAAGAATTTTTGAAATTAGATGTAATTTTAAGGTTGTTTGGTTCATTTCCCGACAAAACTGCATTACACACATGATTTGCATGAGAAAGCAGAAAATGTATGCAAATATTGTTGGTGAATTCAGATTTTAAACTTCTAATTGGTTAAATTTCCCAACAGAACTGCACATCCCACATGATTAGTTCACAAATTTTTGAAGAATTCTTGAAATGAGACGTGATTTTAAGGTTGGATTTGGTTCATTTTTGCGACAAAACTGCATTAAACACAAGATTTGCATGAGAAAGTTGTAAAATCTCTGAAAATCTATGCAAATATTGCTGTTGAATTCAGATCTTAAGCTTAGAATTGGCTAAATTTCCCAACAGAACTGCATGTCATACATGCTTGGTTCACTTATTTTTGAAAAATTTTTAAAATGAGATGTGATTTTCAGGTTATATTTGGTTCATTATCCCGACAGAGTTGCACTAAACACATGATTTGCATGAGAAAGCAGAAAATCTATGCAAATATTGTTGGTGAATTCAGATTTTAAGCTTGGAATTGGTTAAATTTCCCAACAGAACTGCACGTCACACATGATTAGTTCACTGATTGCCTGAAAGTTTGAAATCCATTGAGGATTTGGTCGGTTTTTACAGTTTCTTGCTGTGATAATCAGTGTAATTTTGCAGATTTTTAAAAAAGATAACATACATTTCAATCTTGCTGGTAAGTTTTGGGGTTCAGAGGGTTAAAGAAAACACAAATAAACACATTTCGAAGCCTCTCCAGGCTTACTGCCAAGGAGGGATGTAATTTTAAGGTGAAGAAGTGGTGGTTTCCAGGCTCACCAACAGCTCTAGGTAGTGATTCAGCAACCTCGGCCTGGATGCTCAGGTCTGCATGGGGAGTGGGTGTGTGTTCGCTCAGCATTCTGTTTTCCCTCCCGCAGCCCAGAGATCGGCCCAGGAGCTGCCGCTGGTGGATAAGCAGAGCCTGGAGACGAGTCCGGCCGCCGGGGGCGAGAGGATGCTTCTGGACGGACACAACTTCCAGCACGACTCCAAGGTGGTGTTCGTGGAGAAGGCTCAAGGTAACGGAGGAGCTTTTTCTGCAGCTGTGTGTGTCTGCTGCTGGAGAAACCCCAGCGTTGCTCTGTCCTCCTCCCCCCGCCGTCAAAATATCCTCCACGCTGCCAGAGTGCCACATGTGGTGCACATTAATGCGCTGTATTTTTAACCCAGCACATTTACATTTGCAGAAGTTTCCATTGCCTGTTCAGCAGAGGAATGGATCACAAATGCAGCATGTGTGTGTGTGTGTGTGTGTACGTGGGTGGCTGTGCACGTGATGTCCGTGCACACTCCTCTTTTTTTGTGTATGTGTGCCATGCCTCAGTATTTGTTTCTCTTTTTCTGACTCTGGTTTGGAGGGAGACGCGACTGCTCCCAGATGTTGATACGACGAGGTTTACAAACAGCAATTTCCTTGATTAGCTTTAGCAAAGCAACGTGAGGCCGAGTTTGGGCCGAGGCCGAGCGCTGGAAACACGTGTGATCCTATCAGGCCGGTGACTCATTCAAAAAAAACAACAAAAAAAAAGAGGGAAGCCTTTTCATTGTTCCACCTGTAGACGGAGGAATTCTGGGGCTTCCTGGGAAACCATGCTGCCCTCCGACCCAGAGCCGTACAATGGAACCGATCAAAACAAGAAGCGGGACTTTTCCCCGTCTCTGCGACCTCTTTGTTTAACCCTGATCGGAGTCATTTAGCTTCTCTCAGAGGCAGAACTAATCCCGCTGGATCAAATAAACCTCACACAGAATGGATCGGTGGAGCACAAGCTGAGCAAAGATGAAGTTAAAACAAAAACACAAATACACTACTTCTCTTTTCATGTATTTGATGTTATTCTAAGAGCCGGTTCATACTTTCTGCATCTGTGTGGGCAGAACAATCAGAGTTATTCATACTATTGGAGATACAACAGCCCTTCGAATGGAATACAGAAAAGCACAGCAGCTGGTTACAGATTGGACTGTATCACCGTGACATAGCACAGGACATCTGGAGACTTTAGAACTTCTCGCTGTTTTAGAGATCCGTCGATGGAAATCAAATCAAAGCACCTCCAAAGTCTTACGACTACTTCAATTACAACTCTATTAATGATGAATTATAACCATTTCCTGCTTTCTACATCCAGATGTTGCATTGGCATTCATGTCAAATACAGAAAAACACGTGAGGATACAGCAGCTGGTCCCAGATCCGATTGCAGTGCCACGATAACCCAACTATCCCTCAGGTATACCGAGTATAGCGGGTCGACATAGCACAGGATATCTGGAGAATATAGAACTTCTCGCTGTGTTTGGTGTCCGTATATAGAAAGAAAATCTAAGCACCTCCAAAGTCCTGCAGCAACTACTTCAATTACATCTCTGTTTACAATGAGTTATGGTTAATTCATGCTTTCCATAGTCATATGGGCAGAGCAATGCGGTTTGTTCATTCTACAATAGCTACAGGTTGATCTGCTATGCTAACGGTCACATTGCCCTTCATGATAAATACAGAAAAGCACACAGGTAAACAACAGCTAGTTACAGTGTGGCCTGTAGCGCTGTGTTAATAGCTAGCACGGGATATCTGGAGAATTTAGAACTTCTTGCTGTGTTTGGTATCCATATATAGAAAGAAAATCTAAGCACCTCCGAAGTCCTGCAGCAACTACTTCAATTACAACTCTGTTAATGATGAATTATGGCCATTTCATGCTTTTCACATTTATGTGGACAGAACAATGTGGGTTACTCATTCTGCAATAGCGACACATCATTCGGCTATGCTAGCAGTCACAATACCCTTCATAATAAATACATTAATTACAGAAAAAGATACGAGGATACAACAGTTAATTACAAAGTGCTATTACAATTATTCCACTCAGTAGGCAGACATAGCAGAAGATATCTGGAGATTCAATTCAATTCAATTATATTTATATAGCGCCAATTACAGGTCAGATTGTCTCAAGATGTTTTACAGAACCCATATGCCTGATCTCCCAGAGCAAGCCCTAAGGTGACAGTGGCAAGAAAAACACCCCCTTTTAATGGGAAGAAACTTGGAGCAGAACCCGGCTCTAATGTGGGGGGATCCATCTTCTGTTGGCCGGTGGGTTGAGAGGGACAGGAGAGATAGAGGGGATGGGGGAGTGAGAGTGAGAGGGATGGGAGACAAGGAAACATATAACACACATTGAAATACATGCATGATCAGAGTAACATAAATGACACATGCAAGTACAAACTAGCATTGAACGTGATTCATAGTTTACTGTTATGATGTACGGCTCTGGCATTAAATATACTACATGTATAGCTGGCAGTAAAAGTCAAACAGTATGTAGATGAGAATATCAAGTATAGTAAGGGCAATGCAGAGTAGACTGGTGGAAATGGGCAGCTGGAAGCAGTGGGCTGGAGAAAGGTCAGCAGCAGCATCCCACAGATGGAGATTAGGCCAGTTGGTGGGAGAACAACCACACATCTGAAGCATCCAGCTCTGGGATATCTAGTAATTACATGGGTAATGAGAGAAGAATTCAGGACATCAAGAGAGGTCCCCCAGCAGTGTAGGCTTATAACAGCATAACTAGGGGCAGAACTAAGGAATGTCCAAGAATAAGTACATGCAGGGCACAGCTGACTCAAGAACTTCTCACTGTGTTTGGCCTTTATTTATGGAAAAAGTGTATAAATCAAAGCACCTCCTACATCCAACCGAGACTAATAATTAATTAAAAAGATTTTTCAGATTTTGGTAAATTTCAGATAATGTCTAGTAAAATTACTGAAAAAATCTTAATTTACATGTTGACTGTAAAATAATAATAATAATAATAATAATAATAATAATAATAATAATAATAATAATAATAATAATAATAATAATAATAATAATGTACAGATCAGAAATCCATAATTTTACAAATAGTAATTTTTTAAAATTTATTTATTTATTTATTTATTTATTTTTTAACAATATTTGCCCATGTAATTACGGACAGAAAATCAGGAAGAAATGTCATTATTTTACAGATTTTTACTTCACCAAGTAAAAGGGTAAAAAGGGTAAAAGTCGGCATTGGTCTGTCTGTCTGTCTGTCTGTCTGTCTGTCTGTCTGTCTGTCTGTTACCAGCATTACTCAAAAATGGACAAACGAATTTGGATGAAATTTTCAGGGAAGGTCAGAAATGACACAAGGACCAAATGATTAGATTCTGGCAGTGATGCAGCTTGTAGTCTGGATCCACAGATTTGTTAAAGATTTCTGTATCACTGCAAGATAGCAGCATGGCGTCACTGTCACCATGACAACAAGTGAACACTACCTCAGCTGCCTGCTGACGATCACATGATTGTGATCCTACTACAAAATCCGGACCTATCAGGACTTATCCATCAGAACAGTTGATTCTGAGTCCCATGAATTCCCGCCACCCGCTACATATTTAGGTCACATGATTCGGTATCCGCACATACATGCATAACGCACGCCTGTGTTCAGCGCACGGTCATTTTGTTTGTGGGTACATCTATATTAAATGGACACATTCTATGGTGCCGTGATTTCTGATTGTCAATAACTAATAAACAGATGCTGCACTTAAAAAAATTTCTGACAATGCCATACGAGGGAATGAGCAGCCTTGGCGGAGTACTTCGCTCTCTGAGTGCTTTTCTAATTACAGTTAGTTTCATAGTTTTTACAGTTTTTAAAAAATGCAGTATTCCATAGTTTTATTGTATTTATTTCTGGCATCATTGCTGCCAGATTTTCACCATTTCTTTAATTGATTTGTATTTTTTTTACCATGCCGCCACAACATTTTTGAACCAGAAGATTAGCAGCTGTGCCTATAAGAAGCAGAAAAAACAGCTGGTTAATTAGTTTTGTCTCCACACTCAGAAGCCTCCCTGCATGTTTGGGTCTGCAGCTGCTCTGGTTCTGGTTTATTTCTGAATCCGGCCGTCTTTAGGGCCCGGTGCTGCTCCGTGCTGCTGCTGATGGGTGTAGCTGCCTTGTTTTTGATGAGGGTTTCCCTGCGTCTGGCACCAGCAGCAGATTCCTGGGCAATCCTACCATGGAAACACCCTTAAGCCAGGCTTCCACAGCACTGCCCCCCTCTGCCTCCTCCATCCTTCCAGCTCCCGGTCCAAGCTGCTCTGTGCCACCAGATCTCAGTTCATTAACTCTATGAGCTCCCAGCGGATCCCACTGGGTCTCCTTTACAGCTGCTCTCCGTAAGAACACGTTGGTAAATAGATACTGTCTCCAGGGCGTCGCTGGTATGGATAAGATGAATCCAGAAATAAAGATGCTAAACAACAAGTTTGTGGTGAAACTTAGAGTTTGGGTTTACAGTCGTGGTCATTATAGTCCAGTGTGTCTCCAAAACGTCAAGTTTTCATGAGGAAAACAGCCAGTTTTCAACAGTTTAATGATGCATTTTAAGCAATTTTCATGGGATTGTGAGAGTAGAAGTGTCTCAGAGTGGAAGCTGTGCTTTGTTTTCTTTGAGAACTCTCTAGAGAAGTAGATTTATGAAGCTTCATGGTTAAAAACTCAAATACAGATCATAAATTGACCAGTTGTGCAACTGACAGAGTTTTGGTTCAGGAAAATAATCCTAATTCTCCGGTATATCGCCAGAAGTTCAACTTTTTATAAGTAAGATAACCAGTTTTCTGCAGTTAAACAATACATTTTTCAGCAATTTACATTAGATTGTGAGAATTTAAATGATGGAAGAGTCATTTATTGTCAATAAGAGTGGAAACAGCATCTTGTTTTATTGAAAAATTCTATAATACATTTGGATTTAAGAACCCTTAAGATTAAAAGCTCACATCCAGATCATGAATTGACCAGTTATGCAACTGTAAGAGTTTTAGGTCAGTCTGATAGTCATTATGGTCCTATGTGTCTCCAAACTGTCAAAAAAATGCCAGTTTTTAACAGTTTATTGATGCTTTTTCAGCAATTTTAAAAGGACTTTGCGAATTTAATTGTTGAAGGAGTCATTTGTTGTCTATAAGAGTGGAAATGACACTTTGTTTACTTCAAAAACTGTCTAATAATAAAAGATTTATGACACTTTAAGCTTAGAAAACTTACCTGCACATCACAAATTGACCTGTTATGCAACTGAGGCAGTTTTGGTTTTGTATAATAGTCATTATTCTCCTGTATAGCTCCAAAATTTCAATTTTTCATGAGGAAAACAACCAGTTTTCAGCAGGTAGACAATGCATTTTTCAGCAATTTACAATAGACTGTGACTAAAGAGTCACTTGATGTCTGTAAGAGTGAAAATTGCACTTTATTCTCTTTAAGAACTCTTTAATATTAGTATTTTTATGCAATTTTAAGCTTAAAAACCCGCCTGCAAGTCATAATTTGAACAGTTGTGCAACTGGGACAGTTTTGGTTTAGTTTAATAGTCATTATTGTCCCATATATCTCCAAAATGTCAAATCTTCATGAAGAAACCGGCCAGTTTCTGCAGTTTACCAGTGAATTTTTCAGCAATTTTCATTGGATGTTGAGGATACGAGTGTCACAAGAATAATTTACTGTCTGTAAGAGTGGAGATAGCGCTTTTTCTTCAAAAACTGTCTAAAACCAGTGGATTTACGATGCTTAAAGCTTAAAAAACTCCCTTGCAAATCATAATTTGACTGGTTGTGCAGCTTTGACAGCTTTGGTCGACTGTTTTCATCATTATTGTCCTCCGAGTTTGGAAAATGTCAACTTTTCATGAAGAAAACAGCAAGTTTTCAACAATTTCCATGAGACAGTGATAATACAACCAAAAAGTTGTGAAGTTTCTTAAAGTATGAGATAATATATGAAGTGAAGTCTTAGAGGATAAAACTAAACTAAATCACAGTGAATTAAAGTAAATAAATCGGATGGAAGTAAACAAAACTGGACCATGTAAGCAAAGCAAAGAAAACAGAACAACACATTTCGATAAAAAACAAAACACGTCATCTCTGCTTTCAGATCCTCACGTTTAACTGAAGGAATCTGGAGATTTGATTTTCTTTTATTGTTATTTTGCTTGTGCCAGGACGGAGCACTGAGAAACCATTTAACCATCCTCTCATAAATCCAAACTGCTGGATTTTGTTGCCATAAAAAGCTTAAGCTTTTAATTTTTTTTTTCTTACCGACGGACAATTTTCCTGCAAATTTTCCAATAAAGCGTCCTCGCACGCCGAACATGTGAACCCTGACAGATGCAAATGTTCCTACGAGTGGAGCGTTTGCATGCATCCTCCTCTTACAAGCAGCAGTCTGTCAGAGTTTCCTCATCAGCTTGGCTTTAAGACGCTGCCAGAGAGCTAAAAATTCACTTGTTTTGGTTTCAGCTTTAGCGTCCGACGGTCTAAATGATGTTTCCACTCGTGTCGACGGATGAGTTTCTGAGGAAACACTGGCGCTTGTGTGTAGGAAGAGGCGGCGACCTCGAGGCCACGGGTGTTTTCTCTGCATGTGCAGCTTCATATTGGTGTTTTCGAGTGTTTGTGTTGCTGCCCGTGACTCACGCTGAAGGAAATCCCTGTTTTCCCAGAGAGACCGGCTCCGTCCTGCTGTCACCTGCTGCTCTGAAAACAGTAACCGCATGTCGGCTTTATCTCGCCGTGGTAGAAATAACCTCGATAGCATCGGTTCGGTTGTCACTCCTGGTTACAGCCAATCAGTCAATAGAGATTTCTGCTGCAGACATCAGAACGTAATCTGAACCCAGCTCGGTCTCACCTTGCTTTCATTTGGCCAGAAGATGCTGCCGCTGATAAATCCAGTCGCTCCATTTGGGAAATTAGGCCTCGCTGGCCTTTATTGACCTCCTGTTCTCCTGGATGAGTGCTGGAAGATGTCAGTTATCGTCTGTAAGAGTAAAAAATGGGCTTTGTTTTACTCAAAAACACTCTGATAGAAGTAGATTCATGAAACTTTAGGCCTAAAAGACTCACATATAAGTCATGAACTGACCAGTTGTTCAACTCTGAGAGTTCTGGTTTAGTTTATTACTCACATGGTCCTATATACCTCCAGTTTGTCTACAGTTTTGACCATTTTAACAATGCATGTTTCAGCAGCTTTCAAAGAAAACTAAGGATACAAGTGCTGGAAGATGAATTTATGTCTTTAAGAGTGGGAAATGGGATTTGTTTTACTTAAAAACCCTCTTTAGTCTTAAAAAACTCACATACAGCACAAAAAGGACAGAATAGTTGCGTGACTATGAGAGTTTAGGTTTAATGAACTAACTATCATTGCAGTGTCTCAAAAAAATCTACTTTTCATTGGAAAAACAGCAGTTCAACAATGGATTTATCAGCAAATTTCTTTGGATGTTGAGGATACTAGTGTTGAAAGAGTAAATTACTGTCTTTAAGAGTGGAAACTGCACAGTTTTAGTAGATTCTTGAAACTTTAAGCCAAAAATACTTACATATAAGTCATGAACTCTGAGCAGTGGGGCAACTATGAGAGTTCTGTAGATGTTATTGTCATGTGTGTCTCCAAAATGTAAATTTTTTATTCAGAAAACGCCAGTGTTAAGCAGTTTAATAATGGATTTTTTAGCCATTTTCAGGGGACGTCAAGGACGCTAGTGTTGGAAGATGTAATTTATTGTCATTAATTGCTTGCTAGTTATCCAGTTGCACAACTGTGAGATTTTTGCTTTAGTTGGGCAATTATTGTCTGGTTTATTCACCAAAATGTCAACTTTTCATGAATAAAACAACCAGTTTTTAGCTGTTTTCAAAGGATGCTGGGTTTACTAGTGCTGGAGGATGGAAAACTGTGCTTTGTTTCTTCAAAAAGACTCTAATACTAGTAGATTTATGAAATTTTAAGCTTCAAAAAGGTCATGAACTGAACAACTGTGCAACTATCTGTAGTTATCATTGTTTTGTATCTCCAAAACATCAAGTTTTTAATTAGAAACCAGCCTGTTTTCAGCAGTTTCTAAAGGATGCTTAGGATAGGCGTATTTGAAGAATCATTTGTTGTCTATTAGAGTGAAAAATCTGCTTTGTTTTCTTCAAAAACTCCAGTTTATGACATTTTAAGCCTAAAAAACTCCCATACAGGTTATAAACTGGTCAGTTGTGCAACTTTGAGTGTTACGGTTTATTCTAGTTCTCAGCATGGTCTTGTATAGTTCCAAAATATGGGCTTTTCACTGGGAAACCAGCCAGTTTTCAGCAGTTTTTGAAGGATGCTGAGGATAGTAGTGTTGGAAGAGTAATTTATTGTGGAAACTGTCTTTTGTTTTCCACAAAAATACAGTTTTAGCTAAAAGTGTCTCCAAAATGTCAAGTTTTTGTGAGGAAACGAGTCAGTTTTCAGCAGTTTAGCAATGCATTTTTAGCATTTTTCATTGGATAGTGAGAATGCTAGTATGATGTCAGAAGATGTCATTTATTGATTAAAAGAGTAAAAACTGCTTTGCTTTCTTCAAAAATTCTCGAAAACTAGTACACTTTTGACACTTTTATCCTAAAATCTCACATGAAGCACATACGTAGACTGATAAGTGGTGCCACTGTGAGAGTGTTGGTTCAGTTTATTAGTTATTAATTTCCTATGCATCTCCACATTGTCAGGTTTTTATGAAGAAAACAAGCAATTTTCTGCTGCTGTACAACACATTTTTCAGCAATTTACATCTGATGGTGAGAATATGAGTGTTGGAAGATTACTTTACCGTCCAGATCATGCATTTGTCTGAAAATAACTCAAACCTTGCAGCCAATCAGAATTCAGTTCTAACCAATGCATTATACCTTTACATTTATCTTCATACTGTTTAATATCTGCATTAGTTTTGTGCCTCTTTTGTTTCCTTGTTGATTCTGTGCCATGTTTCGGTCTCCTTCAGTCAGTAAAGTGGTTTTCTGTGCAGCGTTTCCCCTCCATGATTGATAATCGCTTAATTTCAGTGAGAGATCCTGGAGGAAATCCTTGCAGAGAAGGAAAAAAGCCCAAATGAAATGAGCACTTTTACATCTGGCCTGAGCTCTGGGAAGCTGCCTGCTCTGCTTCACTCGCTGAGAAAAAGCGTTTCCTGATCCGTCAGGTGGAGGGTCGCTGTGTTTTTCTTGAACCAGCTTCCTAAACTGTCCGTCTTTATACGAACCGAGCTCCAAACAGGTAGAAAAGACGACTTTTCTGTGTCCAACGCAGCAGTTCTGTCTGCTTATTCTTGGACAGAGCAGCTGCACAAGAAAGATGATCTGCAAATTGAACTTTGAGAGGATTATTGTGCTGCTGTAGATGGATAGAAAACAGAGAGAAAGGCTGTTTTTAACTGTGGCAGCTCAGACAGTTTGCTAATTCTGCGCCGTGGTTTGGTTTGGGAGGAGGGCTGCTTTGCTTCAGCGGTGCACGTGGTCAGAGGGCTTCAGTTTCATTACATTCACAGAACAATGACTTCCACTTGAAGCTGTTCGGCGGTTTGGCTGCAGCTCACACTTCTGAGAACAATGGCTGTTTTCATAAACAAATCAATTATAGACGCATAAACAGTGCGGATTATGTTTTCATAAATTACGACGCATGATTCGTAAAAACTCCACAGCCCTTTTGGAGGAACTCCTCAGATTGATTTCTTCATGGACGTGTGGATGACGTTGTGCAGTGACGGCGCCTCTCAGTGGATCTGATCCTTTTTCAGCTTCTTCCTGCATGAAACCTCTAAAGAAGCATCTATAAAAGTGGAAACTGGCCTTTTAGTTCTTCAAAAACACTTTATGAATCTTTAAGCTTGAAAAACTCACATGCAGGACATGAATTAAATATCTGCTTTTCAAGAATAAAACAAACAGTTTCCTGCAGTTTTCAAAGGATGCTGAGGAAGCCAGTGTTGGAGGGATAATGTGTTGTCTGTTAGAGTGTAAACTGTGCTTTCTTTGTCCAAAAATTCTCAAAAACCCGTAGATTTAAGACACTTGTTGCTCAAAAACTCACATGAAACTCAAGATTCAGCAATTTGTTTAGTCCAGTAGTTAAAATTGTCCCGTGCATCTCCAAAATATCAGGTTTTTATACAGACAACCGATTTCTAGATTTTCAGGTGATAACTTGTGCAGCTTTGAGAGTTGTGTAGTCATTGTGTAGTGATTGTAGCAGTAAAGGATCTCCTCCTCCAGTTCTCTGCCTTTTATCAGCTTGATGCCGCTTCTTCTTCTTCTTCTCATTCATCTTCTCCCTCTCCTTCTTCTTCTTCTCCCTTTTCTTCTTCGTCTTCTTCTTTGTCTTCTTTGTTCTTCTTCCTCTTCTTCTCCTCATCCTTCTCCTTCTTCCTCTTCTTTTTCTTCTTCTTCTTCCCCTTTTTCTTCTTCATCTTCTTTTCTCTTCTTCATCTTCTTCCTCTTCTTCTCCTCCTTCTTCTTCCTTTCCTTCTGTTTCTTCTTCCTCCTCTCCTTTTTCTTCTTCCTCTTCTTCTCTTTCTTGTCTTTCTTCTTCATTGTCTTCTTTGTTCTTTTTCTTCTTCGCCTCCTTCTTGTTTTTCATCTTCTTCCTCTTCTTCTCCTCCTTCTTCTCTCTCTCCTTCTTCTCCTACCCTTCTTCCCCTTTGTCTTCTTCTTCCTCCTCTTCTTCTTCCTCTCCTTCTTCTGTTTCTTCTCCCTCTTCTTTGTTTTCTTCTCCATCTTCTTCTTCTACCTCTTCCTCTTCTTCATCTTCTTCCTCTTCTTCTCTTTCTTCTTCTTCATCTTCTTCCTCTTCTTCTCTTTCTTCTTCTTCATCTTCTTCTTCATCTTCTTCCTCTTCTTCTCTTTCTTCTTCTTCATCTTCTCTTTCTTCTTCTTCATCTTCTTCCTCTTCTTGTCTTTCTTCTTCTTCATCTTCTTCTTCATCTTCTCCCTCTTCTTCTTCTCTTCCTTCTTCTTCTTCCTCATGCAGCCTCCAGAAGCCTCCACGTGTTTTCAGGGCGGTAGGAAGGAATAGTGGGAGGACAAGGGAAGCCTTTGAGCGTGGCGCAGGGCTCCGTGTCGAGCATGTGTTTATATTTACTGTACGTTATGAGGCTTGGGCACATGCCACCCTGCTGTTTCACTCTGGGCACCGGCGCTTCACTCCACCCAGCCCCAATTAAGGAGCACAAGGAGCCGCTTGAGTGGGTTTATAAACACAACATGACAAATAACCGTATTGTATATTGTCTGACTGTTTCACTCGCTGCTCTGTGTTATGTCTGTCCTGAGAAAGTAATGATTTGTGTAGACCATCGCTAACGAAATGTGAACTGTGAGTCGTCTGAGAGGTTGCCAGGCGGAGAAGGCGACCGGGTTTCTACGGCGGGTCCTGCAGGTTTCAGGCTTAAAGGCTGTTTAACGTGGATAATGTTGGACGTCCTCCAGCACAGTGGGCCAGAGGACTTAGAAACCATACTGTGCTGGAAGCGTTTCTCTGCACAGATGTCGCCCTACAACTCTGGAACATTCTGCGGTTATCAATTACATTCTGCGGTTATCAATTATCCAGCACGCTCCTTTCAAACAAAAGGCATCCCACGCGTTTTTCTGAGAAGTTTTCCTGGACGGGAGCAGGAAACAAATTGCTCAATTTAATTTTTCTATCTCCGAAACGACGTGAGCGCTGATGTGAGTGAGTCAGAGGGGAAAGCAGACGCAGGAGATCTGGAAAACATGTTTACCTCCTGTGGGCCGACTCTGAGGCTTCCCTCCTGCACAGGTTTCCAGACGCTTCGAGTCAGAGCTGCAGGTTTAATTGAAATTCTTCCTGCACGGTGCATGATGTTTTGTGCAGCTGAGAAGAGCCTCAGCTGTCTTCAGGGCCAGTTTCATGACATAAAAACAACATCCAGTGAATGTATCGATGTCCTTCCAGCTGAGGATCCTGTACAACTTCCTGTTTATACAACCTTTTGTTTACACAGAGGTTTCCTTGCCCCACATTTTTTGCAGATCTGATTCATAATCCCACGCTCTGGTTTGGGGGGTTTGTTTCCCAGATGTCTGCACCTTACATGTCTAACAGATTGCTCTGATTTAACCTTTGGTTTTTTAATCAGTTTTTCTCAGATTTTAGGGTGAAAAACTTATGACAAAGCAACAGATTGCATCAATCTTTTTTAGTTATGATGACTTCTAATGAAATTATCTTCAATCAACAAACTATATTACGTTACGGCAATTAGATTTTCTTCTAGAATTTAAAGGTATTTCTATTAACATTCTAAAAATGTCGCAGCATGTTAACCCAAAAAAAGCACTCAGAGAGCGCAGTACTCCGCCAAGGCTGCTCAGTCGTGGTATCATTTCCAACGGATGAAATCTTGAAAAAATTTGGCAGAAATCCCAACACCATAGAATGTGTCCATTTAATATAGATGTACCCACAAACACAATGCCGCTGCACTGAGCACAGGTGTGTGTTATACATGTGTACATTATGTACGGAGACCAAATCATGTGACCTAAATATGTAGCAGGAATTGATGGGACTCAGAAACACCCCCACAATTTAATCAATTGTTCCTTGGATCATTTCTGACAGATAAGTCCTGATAAGTCCTCAGTGGTGGATTTGTAGTAGGATCACAATCATGTGATCATCAGCAGGCAGCTGATGTAGTGTTCACTTGTTGTCATGGTTACAGTGCCGCTGTGCCGCTATCTGGCAATGATACAGAAATCTTTAACAAATCTGTGGATCCAGACTATAAGCTGCATCACTGCCAAAATATAATCACTTGGTCCCTGTGTCATTTCTGACCTTCCTTGAAAATTTCATCCAAATCCGTGTCTGTTTTTGAGTAATGTTGCTGACAGACAGATGGAAGGACAAACCAATACTGATCGTCACATAACTCCGCCAAGGCTCTGCCTCCTTGGCAGAATAATAAAGGAGGAGACTTGAAATCCTGAACTCAAAGGGAAGAAAAACTAAGTAATCAAGCCAATTTCATTAAGTTCCCTCAACCTAAATGTAGTTTTAAATGAACTCATGTAGACATTTGAGTTTAAATTACACATAATGTTAAGTTGAGGCAACATTATCGTGTAAATCCAACGGTCAACATATTGTTTACAACCTAAGTAATTTATCTAATTTATCTTGTAACCATGCATTAAAAGGGGTGCAGATAGAGCATTTAAATTATTAGTTTTTAGATTGCAGTTACAGGTTTTTCTTCTACAACTTCTTTTTCATCCTGTAATCCTCCATGCATCTCTTAAGCAGTGTTGCTTGAACTCCAAGCAGTTTCTGAGTGTTTTTTTTCTTTGCTCCTGTGTCATTTTTACTCAATGTTAGCTCATTTTTCACTGTAGTATAAACTCTTGCACCTCTGTGGAAACATAACAACTATGACCAGAAGCAACGAGAACTCAGAAACGTCTCCTGTTTACAATAATGATATTATAATGCCATAAAAACGTGAAAACACAGACTGCAGTTCAACCGAGAAGTCACTGAATTTTTTTTCGGTTTGTACCAAATCTGGTACAAACTGTTTATTTGGGTCAAAATTTTATCTCAAATGAGCTTGAATTTTGTGATTAGATTTGGTTAATTTTACCAAGGTAGCCACACATCACACAGGATTACTTTAATGACCATCTGAAAGTTAAAAAGCAGATCATTCTGTACATTTTTATAGATTCTGGCTATGATAAATGGTGTCATTTTGGCAGTTTTTGTATTTAAAAAAGCAGCTTTTTGGTCCTTGTATCATTTTTAAAAAGTCAAACAATGCTTCATATAGCAACGGAGATATTTGATAAATTGCTTCACGCTGAGCTGAATCAGTGAAACCTGTTAATGTGTCTGGAGGGTTTATTGGTCGTAGAGTTTTGTTTCTTTATTCTCCTTTCTAAATTGCACATCATTAGAAGTCAATTTTGCCTGCTTTAATTTACTCATCATACTCGTAATCACCGCTAAATAGCTGTAATAGCTGTACAAACCGACTCAGACGTGGCACCTCATTTATCAGGAAGAATATCCTGTGTCCGAGTTAGTGCGAACACCACATGGACGCAAACGCTGTGAGCAATGAGGTTCGATTCCCGGCGAGCTGGACCTTTACTGCACCTTAATGCCCTGCTTCTATCAGAAATAAGGCAAAAAGTCAAAAAATATTCCTAAAAAATGTTATTAACTTGTGTTATTATACATCTTGAGTGTGCAGGATTGTAAAATCAGCAGGAGTAAGCTGGATTTTAAAAGGAGAAATCACAAAAACCATCCACTACATACTTGTTAGTACCTGTCCTGCAAAAAAAACAACAGCGGCCCCACTTTTCATTCCTCTTTATATCGAACTGAAGCACGTAGCTGCACATTGCATGCTGTTTTTGTGCTATCTGCTCGCTAGCTCGAGCTTGTTAGCAGCTAGCATGTTAGCTTGAGCTAATGGGCAGATTGCAAACAGTCAGTGGTGGCATTTTTTCCTGAGTAGTGGTGCTTGCAAATGGATTCAAATTAAAAACAAAAGCGAAAAGGTGTCAATGTGCAGCTATAGTCAGTGTATTAGCGAATTGTTATCAAGTGGGAGTCAAAAGTTAAGGTGGGAAAAGAAAAAAAAATGCATAATGATACACGATAAAGGTGGAAAAAAATGCTAAATTAATGCAAAATAAGTCATTTTAATCTAATGCAAGCAGCATTGCATGTTTTCAATGGTAATGATATTAAATGTAATAGCTCTTAAATATGACAAATTAGAAAAAAATGAAGGAAAAACGTCAACGGAGATTTCATTTTTACTTTTTGCTCGCTAGCTGAAGCTAGTTAGCAGATAGCATGTTAGCTCGAGCTAATGTGCAGAGTGCAAACAGTGGGGGGGGGCACTTTTTCCTGAAAAATGGTGCTTATGAATGGATTCAAATTTATTTAAAAAAAAAAAAGAAAATGTGCAGATTTAATTGTGTAATAGCAAATTGCTATCCCTTATCCCTAATTAAATCTGCACATTTTTAATTAATACAGTAAAAACTGTGCAATTTGATGGTTACATGTTTTAAAAGGACAAAGAATTTTTTATAAAAATACAATTTTTTGATGAAAACATTATTTATAGTTTTGGTCTATTTTTTGTTAGTTTTAAAAAATATGTATTTTTTATTATTTTTGAAATTAAACTATAACTTATTCTTATTGTTATTAATAGTAATAATAAGAAGAAGAACATTTGTAAAAATACAGATCAAGGAGAAAAGAAAAAAATTATATATTGGTACTTGAAAGACATTGAAAAAATGCCAAATTAATGCAAAATAAGTAATTTAAGTCTATTGCAAGCAGCAGTGCATGTTTTCAGTGATAATAATAAACATTATCGCTCTAAAGTCTGACCAAAAAAAAATGAAGGAAAAACAACATCAGCTAAGGTTTTTGGATGTTTTGTAGCTTCAACGCTGCCTCCTCCTTTAACATGAGAGAAACATCCGAGTTCATGAGTCAAGTGAAACCAACCTTGACTCACTCTGAGCATAAAGTTTAAATATCATTATGTGAGAACACCGTTAACTTCTCCAGCTTTCTGGCCTCAGACTGCAGTCGGGGAATGAACTGGTTTCTTTCAGCCGAAGCCACCGAGGAGACATTCAGGTCCAGCTGAGCCACATGTTCCGTCCACGGCTCAGGCCTGAGTGGACGACATGTTTCCTCAGTGTTTACGCTGCAGAAAATGTTTTTTTTTAATCCTGCAAATAAAACTTTGATCTCATTAGTCAGTTAACAAGCTACTTTCAGAGCAATTTTTAAAAAACTTATGCATTTTAAAAATGCGATAGGAGCAAAATAAACCTGCATTAATGCAACCTGAATGCTGTGATTGAACAGGCTTTTTACAAGGCTGTGACTGAAACATATTTTTTTTCCTATAGAAAAATGTAAATTTTTTGACTTTAATTTTTTTCTTATTTTACATGTCCATTTTTTTCAAATTACTCATAAAAACGAATAAAATCAGTGCGAAAAATTATTAATTTACATGTTAACTGCAAACAAAAAAATACAAAACAAAAAAGCAAATATTGTCTAAATTAAAAATCTATTTTTTAAAAAACATTAAAATTGTGCAATTTTTATTTTATTAAAATCAGAAAAAATCTAATTCATTTACAGATATTTGTGGTTATGTAAAAGAAAACTGGTGTATATTAGGAATTAAAAATGGTAAATATATTTTTTAACTTGTTTCATTAAATTACAGATAGTATCTAGTTATTAGAAATTATTGTTATTAGAAATAAAAAAGTATTAAATAACTCAGACCCAAACTGAACTCAAATCAGAATATTTTTTGTTGTTGGAATTTTGCAGGTATTCTCTGTTTGTTAAATGACATAATTATTATTATTATTATTATTATTATTATTATTATTATTATTATTATTATTATTATTATTATTATTATTATTATTATTATTATTATTATTGTTATGTTGAAATTTACATGTTGACTCTGATTTTCTTTAAAAACTACAAATAATGCTGTTTTGTTTTCACAATACTTAAATCCAGAAAAAATATTTTAGTTATTTTACAGATATTCCCAATTTTGTTAAATTCCAGATATTATTATTATTATTATTATTATTATTATTATTATTATTATTATTATTATTATTATTATTAATAATAATAATAATAATAATAATAATAATAATAATAATAATAATAATAAGAGTAATAATAATATGTAAGTCATAATTTAATTTCAAAAATAATTTAAAACAATATTTTTGTAAAAACTAACAAAAATAGACCAAAACTGTAAATAATGTTGTCATCAAAAAAATGTATTTTTATAAAAAAAATCTTTATTTTACAACCTGTAACCATCAAATTGCACAGTTTTTACTGCATTATATTATATTGTCATTTTACAGATATTTGCCATTACTTGCAAAAAAAAAGGCATTAAGGACTGAAAATAAGTAAATAATTTCAAAATTTTTATTGTAGGGATTTTCCCTGTTTGATATTAATCACTTGTTTTACTGATTGCTGTTGGGAAGTAAAGAGACTTTTTACATGTACGACAACAAATTCACCTTAAATCCATCACGTTCTCCCTAGTCTAAACGATCAGGCTCTTGACGTTGGTAAAAAAATCTCTCCTGAAAAAAATGGAAAATTTGACTCTAATTACAGCTAAGCCTGAAATTATTCACACTCAGGCCAAACGTTGATTTGTAGTGAATCTGTATTAGAAAATAGGCCTCATCTGGCGAAAACTGACATAAAGAAGCAGTTTCTACACAAAGCAATGTCCAAAATGATTCATAGCTTTTCTCAGTAAATCTTTATTTCCACCACATCAATCAAACAGCTCTTCTATTCACTAACCAGCTTTATTTCTGAGTCCATCTCCAGGTCTCAGAGGTTGGACGGCCTCCGAGTCACTTTCCACAGATTAAAACTAGATTAAAAAAACATTACAAATCAACATCTGGCTTGTGTGAGAATCATTTTGGGCTTAATTGTAAGTTTCAGTTCAACAGTATAGTTTTCATCAGGTGCTGCTGGAAAAGTGACAGAATTCTGTTCAATCCAAGTTTTTATTTTCATGAAGACATTTGAAATCCTTTTGATTGTTAGTTTGGAAACGAGTCTTCAGACCTGATGGCTCAGATGTCAGTTTATCATTAGTAAACTTTATCTCAGGGCTTTTTCTTTGCTTTTCTTTAAGGATGATGCTGTTCTTGCTCTTAAATTAATACTTACAGTGATTTTACTAGATATGATCTGTAATTTAAAGTGAGTTTTAAAAGGCATAATATTACAATCAGCATGTGTATTAAAACTTTTAAAAAATGATTTTACTGTGATATTATGCGTAGTCTAACAAAACAGGTAAAATCTATTACCTGTGAAATAACAGAAAAAATTAAAAATTATTAACCATTTTTTTTAAACTCATAAAATACCCAATTTTTCGTTCAAATAACAGCAATTTTTAAAGCAGAATTTTTTAATCAGCATGTAAATGAATACTTTTTTGTGATTTTATTCTGATAAGATATTATTTGTAATATAATACATATGTACAAAATGTCTACAAAGGTTCAAAACATTTAGTCACACATATCTGGAACTGAATGATATAGTATTTTACTTAATGATCAAAGTGACAGTCAGACAAAACAAAGACTAAAACACCAAAAACAAGACAAAATATTACAAAAATGAGACACAAAGCAAAAAGAAAATGACCAAACAACACAAGCGAGACAGAAAAAAGGCACAAAGTGACAAAAACTAGACAAAAACAACGAATGAAGCGAAACATAAAATGACAAAAATGAGATAAAGTCAGACAAAAAAAGACAAAAAAACAACAAAAACAAGACAAAATATTACAAAAACAAGACACAAAATGACAAAAATGAGTCATAAAATGACAAAAGCCTGAAACAAAATGACAAAAAATTTGACAAATGACATGAAACAAAACAAAAAAAGAGACAAAAAATTTGACAAAAAAGTTACTAAGGACAAAAAAATGGACAAATGACACAAATGAGACAAAAAAAGACCCAAAATGACAAAAGTGAGACAAAAAACAACAAATAAAGTGAAACACTAAACGACAAAAATGAGAAAGAAAACAACAAAAACATGTGACAAATGACAAAAATGAGACAAAAAACAACAAAAACAAGACAAACTATTACAAAAATGAAACACAAAATGACAAAAGATCAATGAACAATCTAGTATTTTATTTTATGATCAGAACAGCTTGTCATGGTCTAGATTTTATTTTAAATTTACAGTTTTCCAAATTTACATTTTGCAGTTAACGTCTTCTCTGTAATTTTTACACTTTACAAAGTCATCCTGTGGGCTGGATTGGACCCTCTAGAGGGCCGGTTTTGGCCCACGAGCCGCATGTCTGACATCTTCTTCACACTTCAAATGCTCCACTTATCAAACTGCTGCCCGTTGAGCGACGCTGCACAGACTTCAGCTCAGCTTCTTCAAGAAAACGTGGCCACAGCTGACCTCCTTGTTTTTCTTTCCTTTGAAAGCTGCAGCTTCACGTAAAGCCGTTCTCACAGCACTTCAATGTCTTTTTAGGGCCTCGTTAATAAGTCAGGGGGATGAAGACATAGCGCTGGTTTCACTCCGTGCCTAGTAAATTGGTTAAAAAATACAGTTCTACTTGCACCTCATTGGGCAGAGTGACAAGTTCAAACTCTCTTCTTCGGCTTTCCAGTGTTTCCAGCAGCTCATATGATGCCGCCTTTTTACTGCCTGATGGGAAAACCTCTTTACTGTGGTGGCTGAAAGGAGAGGAAAAAAAACACATTAACCAGAAAAAGAAGCAGAAAAATACCAATAGCATTTAACAATCATTATACAGAGAGATCCTGTGAGAACACGAGGAATCTGTCAGTTTCCAGTAATAATGAGCCAACCAGCTGCTGGGATTCCTCTCAAGGTTTTTCAAGATGTCGCTCATCTCTTTGGTATGACTCGAGTTTTCTTTTTTTTGCAGGATTGCATCAGATTTTTTTTTGTCTTTCTGTCTCAGGTTTGTTAGACTGAGGATATGAGCTCAGATGGTATGACGTTCGATACCTTCTACTCCCTCCAGCTGTTTTATACATCACTGATGTAACAGATTATAATAACTGCATTTCTTCATTCATCAAGTAGGTGAATTGTTTTCTGATCTGTCATTTGTCTTTTTGTTCTTTTTTCAGATGGTCACCACCTCTGGGAGACCGAGGCCAAGATTGAGAGAGACGCCTCAAAGCCTGTAAGTGGTAAACCATTATCAAATCTGGGGGTTTAGCTAGCAACGGGCACCATGACAAAGACTTCTGTGGTGATTAATGACCTCCAGCAGGGTCCTATTGCCAAGCCTGGAGCACTGTGAGAGTTTAGCTAGCAGTGGGCACCAAGACAGAAACTTCTGTGGTGCTTAATGTCCTACGACCATAACTCGTGTTTAAGACAAGCTGGTTTAGCGTAGGGCAGTGTAATAATAGGACCATAACATATGCAACAGAGCAACGTTTGCAGCCCAAATAATGCATCTGTTGATGAAAACATAGCTAGTCTGGCTGCTTAATTAGCATTTTGTGTCCTGATGCAAAAGTCACTTCAAGCTGCAACCTCCAGAGCTGAGAAAAAAGGCGACACAAAAGTGCTGAGATCTATTTTGGCATTGCATTAATCATTTAAGTCATTGTTCAAGCTGGAATATTGGACATTTTCTGTATCCAGTTATTTAAACGTGGATTTTCGACGTTATAGGGTTTTGACATTTGACATTTAAAGAGCATCTCATTGGTTTCTGGGATGTTTTTTGCACTATTTCAGATATTTAACAGAGAAATAGTCAAGAAAATAATCACCAGATTAGTTAACAACCAACAAAAAGACACACAAAATAGTCAAAATGATTTTACCGTGGCAGTTGTTTGATTGCTAAGCTATTCTGGCACTTTTGCGTTGGCTTCTTTGAAGAACCTGGAGTTCCTCGAATGTCCACTTGAGGCTTCTCCAAAAACGAGTCAATCTCCATAGACTCCAATATTAAAATGTCCAATTTTACAGTAGAAATAAACACATTTACAGCCTGACACAAAAAAACAGTTCTGGTCTCTATTAGTAATTTCCCATGTTAATGATGACTGAACAGAGGTGAATGTTTATATGAACCATCATTTGAAATTGTTTTACAGCTTAAAGCTGTCCATAATTAAATACATTTTGAATGAGAAGTCAGCATTATCATAGGACAGAGAGGTTTTCTTGGTTCACCTCAGCTCCACTCTTTGCTTTTTAGATTAATGTTGACAAGACTCCATAAAGTCAGAGCTCCTGGCCAAGAAATAGTCCAGCACATAAACTTTAGAGGTCCTGCTTGGAGGATTTTCTTGCTTTTAGACAGAGCCAGGCTGCTGTTTATGCCTTTCTCCAGTCTTTATGTTACTTTTCAGTCGGGCTATGGCCTCGTTCTGTCCAACAATGTCAGAAATCAAATGTGTTTGGAGTGTGAAACATTAAAAAAGGAAAGTTTAGCAAGTCAAATAAAGCAAGTGTAGCAAATCCAAGGTATTATATAAGTAATAGAAATGTGCAGGAATGTGCAAATATTTCACCTGAGAATGGGCAAAATTAGACAGTATGTGGCGTAAACAACTTGAAATGTGTGAGAAGATAATGATTTTTAAAATGCTTTGCACTTATGCATAGTGTTCATTCTGCAGCCAAGATCATTTTTAGTTACGGATTATCGTGTATTTAGTTAAACAGGACAATTTACAGGATAATTTAAACAAAACTGTGACTATTGGCGCACTGGTAAAACTTTATCGGGCTGGAACAAAAGGCGACATTTAAACTCCGACAGATCTTCATAACAACTGAAAAAGCAACCATCAAAGGGTGTAAATATGATCTAATATTGCGATATTAACATTAAAGTTATCGGTTGCTGTGTACCAGATTGAAACAAAGGCATAAAAAGGTTAATTCTAGAGCTGTTAGCAATGGTATAATCATGTGAACGTTGGACAACGGCGACAGTAAGTGAGACACGTTACACAGTTATCAAATCTGGTCTCGTGATGTTTAAAGCAGCTGTTTTCAATCATTTAACGAAACTCAGTGCCCAAGTGTTTGATTTTAGTAAACAAACATCTAAATCAAGTGAGCTGAGAGTGTATAAAGCTCCTCTTATTGTCCTTTTTATAGAGATGTCCCAGATCATTTATTATTTACCCAACACTAAATCCTAATCTGATACCATTTTTCCCAGATGATACACACTTCAAGTCCATTAAAGTTTGGAAAATTAATAAAAAACAGCATTTCTGCGTTTTAACTGTTCTTAAATATTAGATAGGTGGACATGAACCTAGTTATACAACTCTGGTAGGATGCTGATTCAGTTCCTGTTGGTAAGCAAGGGGCACCATGACAAAGACTTCAGTGACTGTTAATAACCTCCACCCAGCGCTAATGAGTTTGAGATATGCTGGTAATATTTTGTGTTCACAAGGGTATTTTTAGACGTAAGGAATCACGCTTCCCAAAATTTGATGCTTGACGGTTGTACAACTATCCAGTGTCACAATTGATAACAGGAATCTAAAACATCATCCACACTGGATACAGATGTACACAAGAAAAATATAGATTAAAAGTTGTCACTTTGTGGATTTTCTCGGCCCCCAGCAGGAGAATAGCAGCATTTTGTTTGAAACAGTTTGTGTTGGCAAGCAGATGGCATCGTGGGGGTTTAGGTAGCGAGGGGCACCATGACAAAGACTTCTGTGGTGGTTAATGACTTCCAACCAGAGCTGATTTGTTTGAGACAATCAAGGATACTTGGCCAATGTTGTTATATCTTAGTGGGATATGTAGCGTGTCTAAATCATGTATCTGTTGACAAAAACTTTGACTTGACTGCTGCCAATTACTGATTAAAAAATGATTCAAAACTAGCGTCCCAAGCATCCGGCCACAAATTGTCTACTTTTTTGATGACACCTGTATGACAGTGGATGTAAACAAAGTATCAAACTTAGCTCATTCTTTGATCGTGATGTGGACATCTTTGTGTTTGTGTTATTTTTTTTTTTTTTTAATATTCTGAAGTAAAAATTTTACATGAGTGAGAAGCTTGAGACTTGAACTTTATATTTGCATGATAGATATGAAGTAAGTAGGCTGTTAATTTAGCTTTGGACACCGATAAGAAAACAGATGACACAGAGTTATAACTGTTAATTTTGCTGGGGAAGCAGCAGTATTTTTTTAGAAACAGTTCATGTTGTGAAGTCGAGAGCATTGTGGGGGTTTAGCTAGCAAGGGGAACCATGACCAACAGTTCTGTGATGGTTAATGGCCTTTGACTAGAAGCTTAGATGTGTTTGAGACAGCCAACAATACTTGGCCAATGTTTATATGTCTTAGTGGGATATGTAACGTGTCTAAATCATGTATTGGTTGACAAGAAAAGAACAATTCAGCACAGGAAAAGTGCAGAGTTTTTATTATCGTCCAGTAATTCATAATGCTGCTATTTATGTATTCAAAAAATTATTAAAAATTAGCATCACAAGCGTCCAGCTACAAGCTGTACCGGGATAACAGTAGACGTAAGACATGTATCTGTACTAATCTAAGACAAGCTGAGATTAGTACAGATACCAATCTTTATGTGTGTTATTATGTGGATTGCATGATGGATATGAAGTAAGTAGGCTGTTAACTTAGCTTCAAACCCCGATGTACACAAGTAAAACAGACAACACAGAGTTGTAACTGGATTTTATCAGCTCAGTGGGGAAGCAGGAGGATTTAGTTTGAAATGTGTAGAAAAGGTGTTCAAAAGTTCAGCCTTGGAGCTGTGGGAGTTTGAACTGGGCAGAATGTCCCGTCTTGTTCTGCAACAGCTGAGAGTCGTAGCCTGGAGATAGTCGAGGGATTAGAGGATGTCTACATGCGAAGCTCTGCACCTGCTCCCAGTGTTTCCCACAGAAAACACACTCTTTCTAAAACACACATTCATGCAGTGGCTGCTGGGACATCTGTCTGCTGGAACAAAGACCCTCCTTCCTCGGTCCAACACTAAAACACCGTCAGCTGGTGTGGTCCCATTTTAAACACTGAAGCTGCCTCGGCCACTTTCAACCCAAATGGACGATACCTCACCTGCACACTCTGACTTTCCCCCCAGAAGAGCAGATTGTAGAGGCAAGGGACGATTTAATTTTAGTAATTATTTACAGTTGGACACAAATCACTGATAGAGTCCAGAAATGCTCCTCTGTGCTTAATTTGTCACATTTTTCTTCCACATACGAGAGAAATCTGTCAGGGATTTTTATTATTTTTCAGCCCTGTTTCCCAAAAATCACATCCCTGTACAACTAAACTATATTCCCAGTTAAGTTTTGAATGGAAATCAGTTTACCTCTTCATGGTGTGTCCCAAATACATTTCCAGTTAGGACAGTAAATAGTTTCGTTTCATTTCATAGACATTGCAACATGTATACGGACAACTACATTTTTGCTGCATCTTGCAAAAAGAAAATTGGAACAGTTCTCATTTTCCAGAACTAATCTACAAGAGAAGTCTGTTTCATGGTTCTTTAAGGTTTTTTCTATCTTTTTTTTTTTTTTAAACATGGAGTTTGTTGACATCCAAGCTGTACATGTGCACAATATAATGAGCAGAAACAGGAAAGAACCATTGAAAAGGTAGATTTGGTTGCAAAAACATCAGTTGTATGAAATTATTTCAGCTACAGAAAGGATGATGTCAGCCAAAAACATGTCGTCTGTAAGCAGAGTTTTGATTTGCTGCTACCACATGAAACTATTAGCCTGTTAGACTAATTTAAATCATTTAAATCTCACTAACAATTAGTGCAAAGACAGGTCTGAATGCCATCCAAAGCAAAAACAATTTTATTTGTCTTTACCAGAGTTATGCCCAATTAGAGGGCTCCTAATGCTTTTGTTTTCTAGCTTTTTAAAAAATGTATTTTTTTTTGTTGCTGATGCATTCTCCTACAAAATCACCCCAGTTGTTCACCTGCTAAAAATTCCTGTATTTTTTCATATCGCAGAAAAACAAATCACTTTTTTCCGACATCGTACAGCCATGTTTCAATCTGTGTGTCATTACTGTTTATTTTTTTGCTTTGTCGCCCCTTTTCTGTGACCCAGTTCTTTACTCTGTGCAACAGGACTCTGTTAACCAAGAAAACGAAGGAGAAGCTTCAAACATGTTGAAAAATAGAGCCATGACATGATTCTTTTCTGAAACCTAACAGAATGAGTGAAAAATCAAATTGAACTCAAAGAATGCTGATCCCACACAGAACACAAACCCCCATTCATCTGTGTGAAAGTTCTGTCTCCTTTAAACTGAAAACTAGTTTAATCATTCAAGTAGAAAATATGTTTCCTTCAAAAACAAATTTGCATGTCGTTCAAAAACATAACTGAGTTGCAGCTGTGCTCAGTAGACGTTGGGTTTCGTACCACTTTATTATGCAACGCATGTTCATATAAAACCTTCAAAACTGGTAAATGTCGTCTTCTGCACGTTTAATCTCAACCCAGTAAACTGACACGTTGGACAGCAGTGAAATGCAGTGAATATTCCTGTCCAGCCTGTTAGATTTTAGCGCCGCGTTGAAGCATTTCCAGGGTTTTTATCAGCTAATTGTGAGTAGAAAAGCCTCATCTGGCTCCACTCGGCTTTACGACTGCAGTGATTTAATGGATGTGCGTCAGCCTTCACCTGTACTGTCGAGGCCGGACGCCCTCCGAAGCACAGTTTGGCAGACGGATGACTTCCTCCTTCGCTACTGAGCCGCACTCTGTAATCACACACATGTTCAGAAACACACACCTGGAGCCGACGTGTCCACGAGCTGAACCCAGAACGTGGTCGCTGCCGGCCTTCGCTCTCAGCAGGTCGCTCTGCTGGGGAAATAAACCATCCCAGCTCCGAGTTATTCGTTGTGCAAACAGCCCGGCTTCTCTATAACCTCACTTCAGGGTCTCTCTGTGGCTCCTTCGTTCGGGAAAACAACCAGATTTTCAGATTTTATCTGTAACTGCAGGCTGAAAGTTTTATGGAAAGTAGAATGTGGATCTCAGTGACCCACCAAGGAGAGACAGAAACTCTGCTAGACGAATTCAGGAATCCTTCCCAACAGATAGTCAGCTGAAAGGAAAACAACAACAACACGTTTCTGCACTTAAACCTCTGAAATCACAGTCGATTTAATGGTTGCAAACACAAGATGCTACTCTTTGAGTGCATTAAATTGTCCCAGTTAATGAATTGCAATAAGACCAATAATTTTGGTATTACAAGCTTTCTGAAATGTTCTGTTTAAATATGCAGCTGTGGTATTATCTTAGTAAATGTGCATTAATTTGCATGGATATCAAGTGAAGGTGAAGTAAAATAAGCACTAAAAATGTGGAAATTTTCTTTCCATGAGTATCAAAGACAACATCATGGGAGCAAACATCCCAAACTGACCAGAAAGAAGAAGAAATTGGGTCATTCTATGAAAAATCCATCAGTTCTTGCCACATAACCTCCTCAGATTTTCAATGTACAATAACTTCAGTGTATTGAATGAAGACAATGAAAGGTTTTACCTTCATACTATGAATATTTTCAGAGTTACAGACCCTTGAAGTACATAGAAGTTGGTCAAAATGTCATGTTTTTTAAAATTGCATTACTTTTTCAGGCATTTTTGAGCCTCGTAACTTCATTTTATGTGTTAAAATATCCTTATGTCAGAAAATAGTTTTGCTACAGAAGGAATCCTCTCTAGTAGATGATTCTGTTATCTTCTGTGTGTAAAATGCTCCTTTCATTGTCTATAATAGTTCTGACCAACCACCTACCAACATGCTGATATGAGCCTTGAAAGTTTACCCAGAATGCACTGTCTAAAAAGATAAAAACTTCTCTAACGTGACTCCAGATTTGTTCAAAATGACCCAAAACCTGTCCAAACTGACATTTTGAATTACGCTAAATATGTCTAACGTGACAAAAACTTCTCTAACGTGACTCCAGACTTGTCCAAAATGATTCAATTCTTGTCCTAAAATGACTAAAAATTTGTCCAAAATGATCAAAAAGTTCTCTAAAATGACTCAAGTGTAGAGGAGTCTTCAAGAAAATATACATATTGGAAAATTATTTTGTTTTCCCTCAACCAGATCTGTCTAAAATGACCCAATTCTTGTCTATAAAGACAAAAACTTCTCTAAAGTGACTCAAAAATTGTCCAAAATGACTCAAAACCGAACAAAATAATCATAACTAGATGATCGTGGTATCTTCTGTGTGTAAAATGCTCCTTACATTGTCTATAATAGTTCTGACCAACCACCTACCAACATGCTGATATGAGCCTTGAAAGTTTACCCAGAATGCACTTTATAAAGTTTCCCTAAACCTTTCCAAAAATGTGTCTGAAACGATTCAAAACATGTCCAAAAGGTCTTGAAACTTCTCCAATAAATTTGTCTTTTGTCCAAAAAATGTCTACAGTTAATGAAAATTCTTCCAAAATGGCTTTAAAATTGTCCAAAATGATTCAAACCCTGTCAAAATGACGAAAGCTTCCCCAGAATAACTTGAAATCCAAGAAAAGGAATCTAGAAGATGATTCTGGTATCTTCTGAGGGTAAAATGCTCCTTTCATTGTCTATAATAGTTCTGACCAACCACCTACCAACATGCTGATATGAGCCTTAAAGTTTACCCAGAATGCACTTTTTAAAGTTTTCTCTGGTGAATTATCAGGAAACAGAAACACATCCAGGGTACCTGTGATTGTTTCTATGATTCTATGTCATAGACGTTAAACAGCTGCAGTTTTGCTGTTCATATTATGATACATCCCATAATACTGATGCTTCATAGCACATTTTTAGTCTTTGGATTGAAGAGTGAAGTGGTACGTTTTTGCTTGTCTTTGCAGAATTCGCTCCTGGTTGAAATCCCTCCCTACCGGAACCAAAGACTGTCCACCCCCGTCCACGTCAACTTCTACGTCTGCAACGGCAAGAGGAAAAGAAGCCAGTACCAGCGCTTCACCTACGTCCCCGCCAGCGGTAAACTTCTCATTTACTGACCGAACCAGGGCTTTAGTGGGGGATTCAGTTCAATTCAATTCAACTCAGCAAGCTTTATTAGTGTGAATGTCAACAATATTGCTGACGATATAATTCAAAAATGACGCAACAAAATAGAGAAAATGCAGTTTAGTAAATAGAATAAAATGAATAAGAGGATAAAAAGAGCAAAAAATGTGGCAAGAAAATATGATAAACAGTAAATCTGAGTCACCATTTCTGTAACATGAGGATGGGATATGAAGAACAAGAACTATCTCGTCTTGAGAAAGACTGCAGGTTTATAGCTGTTACTTCCTTTAGTTTTACAACTCTAGATATACACACATGTAGAGTATCGAACTTTATTAACTGAGGATCTCAGTCAGGTCAGAAATAGTCTTTATCAGGAGTTTAGCTACAACATAGAGGCAGCTGTGATGTCAACAGAGTCTTTTTTTCTTTGTTTCCCGTGAAGCTTTGACTGCTGAAGAACAGGAAACACTTAATGTATGACAGGAGGAGTCATAGGTGTCTTGGTGGCCTCCTTCAATTGTTTTTCTTCTTGTAATTCCTTCAGAGGAGTGATAGGTGTCTTGGTAGCCTCCTTCACTGGTTTCTTTCTTGTAACTTCTTCAGAGTAGTCGTCGGTGTCTTGGTGGCAAGTAACAAGCTTTAGTAGCCGGTTCTTCGACTTTTTAAACAGTTTTAAAATGAAAACGATCTCTGTCTGGACTTTAAGCACAGTTTCAGAAATGATCTCTGTGCATACTAACATGCCGTTAAACGCATATTGCATAAAACTTTATGGGTATACAGGTGCCGGTGTAAACATGAAGCAGGGATTTGGTTGTTTAGTTGTAGGAAATACTACAGAAATGGACCAGAATTGGTGAAAAATATGACCAGAAACTACTTGAACTGCACAACTGGGTAATCAGCACATGAAATTTGTTGTACAGCCTCAAGTCAAGGCTGATATCTTTTTGTTTTCTGGAATATGTTCGGGGGAAATCTGGACACAAACGTAGTGACAGTTAAGCTCAATCAGAAAGTAAACATGGGTGTCCTTCCAAAAGTTTCAGTTTCTGCCCAACCTGGAGATTTCTAAATTCAACAAGGTCAGCAGTGTTTACAAAAGTCTCTGTGTTGGAGTCCGAGAACTCCGAAGTCATGTGGATGTTTGGCGTAAGCGTTGGAGTGCATTAGAGTGGATGTAGCCTCAGTGTTGTAGATCATAAATAATCCTACTGTCATGTTAATATCCAACAAACAACTGCTTTCATTGGAATCCGGTGTCAGTCTGACGTTTGGTAAACCCGAAAACTATCACCAGAAACTTTAATAGACAAGTAGTCAAACCAGTGTTCCCGCAAAAAAAGAAAAAAAAATCTGCCTCCATTAACCTCCACCCTCCATCGCTCTCAGTCTGCCTTTCATATCCCAGACTAATTAGAAACATTTTCACCAGCGTTTTACATCTGAAGACCAGAACAAACAGTTTGTATTCCCCCTCGTCTGGCGGTTTGCAAGGGAGGAACAAAGCAACGCTATTATTCCTCCATTGTAAAAAAAAGAAATCCATAAAATGTGTTCTTTTCCATACCTGGGCGCTGCAGCAACTGGACGCACCCGGGTGGGGAACGGGGGGCATGGGAAAAGCATGTTATTTGAATAGAGAGGCTACTGCCAAGCTAAATATAAACACTGACCCACCAACTGAAATGTAAAAACCGCTGCTAATTGCACTCCAGGCCCGCAGCGAAAATCCAGTGGGTGGTTCAAAGCTGCGATTCAGCTGCAGCGGCCCGGCCCAGTTCGTGGGCGACGGAGTGCCCCGCTGTGAAAGTGGAGCATTGTCCTCAGAGTGGAGGGGAGGGAGTGTGGTCGGTGTCTCCTGAAGGATCGACAATATGGCCTGAGACTCGTCAAGAAAAGAAGAAAACCCCTGAGAAAGTTTAACTCTCTGAACCCCAAAACATGCTGTAAGCTTTGAAAAGCCAAACCAAAACTAAGAAAGAAAGTGTGAAAATAAGAAAAATCCTCGGATGCTCAAGTTTCTGATGGTCTTTGAACTACTCATCTCTGATGTACAGTTCCATCTGGAATAATCTCCAAATCTAAGCTTAAAATTGGGATATTTCTTCAAAACCACTTTATTCTGCATGTCTCATTTAATTAATTACCCAAATTGCAGTGTTTATCATAGAAAGAAAGTGTTAAATCAGGAATAAACATCAGATTTTCAACTTTCTGACGGCATTTGAACTACTCACTGTAACTTTTGGGAAAATTAATCAAATCTAAACCTAAAATTGGTATATTTCATCAATATCACTTTATTTTGTATTTCTCATTTAAAAATTCCGCAAAAATACACTGTTTATGAATTTTAAAGAATGGTAAAAACTGGAATATTTATCAGATTAGTCACTTTCTGACTGTCCTTGAACTTCTCATCTGTGATGTACAGTATCATTGGAAAAATTAATCAAATTTAAGCTTAAAATTGGGGTATTTCACCAAACTCACTTTATTCTGCGTGACTCATTTAAAAATTCAACAAAAGTACACTGATTATGAATTTTAAAAATGGTTAAAACAGTTTTTCACTTTCTGATGGAAAAAGAAAGTGTGAAAACAAGAAAAATCATTGGATGTTCAAGTTTATTTTTTCATTAAACTATTCATCTGTGATGTGCAGTTATTTCTATCAGGAAAATTAACCCAATCTAAGCTTAAATTTGAGATATTTAATCAAAATCACTTCATTTTGCATGTCTCATTTAAAAATTCAACAAAAATACATTGTTTATCAATTTAGAAAACAATGCAAACAGAAATATCTATTGGATTTGTTGCTTTCTGATGGAAAAAGAAACGTTGAAAACAAGAAAAATCGTCGGAGGATCAGGTTTCTGACGGTCCTTGAACTACTCATCTGTAACATAAAGTTCCTTTGGAAAAAATTAACCAAATCTAAGCTTAAAATTGGGATATTTCATCAAAATCACTTCATTTTGCATGACTCATTTAAAAATTCAACAATAACACGCTGGTTATCAATACAAGAAATGGTAAAAACTGGAATGTTTACTGGAGTTGTAACTTTCTGATGGGGAATTTTTTTTTTTCCACATTTCTGATGGTTCTTGAACTACTCATTGGTGATATTTAATTATTTCCATCAGTAAAGTCAACCCAGTCTAAGCTTAAAATTGGGATGTTTCATCAAAATCATCGGACATTCAAGTTTCTGACTGTCCTTGAACTACTCACCTGTGTCTACAGTTTCATTGGAAAAATTAACCAAATATAAGCTTAAATTCAATCCTTGAACTAATCATCTCGGTTGCGCAGTTCTGTCTGCAAAATTAACCAAATCGTTAAAAAAAATAAAGTTAAAAATCACAATATACATCAAAATCACTTTATTCTGCATGTCTCATTTTTAAAAAATAAGCCATTTATACACCAGAAACTGTTAAAAAAAAAAAAAAAAGAATTGTCAGATTTTGAGCTTTGCAACGGTCCTTGAATTACTCATCTATTGAACACTATTTCTAATTAAAAATCAAATCAAATCTAAGCTTAAAATCATGATATTTCACCAAAATCACTTTATTCTACATGTTTTATTAAAAATTCAACAAAAATACACTTTTTATCAATGTCTCACTTTAAAGAAAATGTCAAAATTAAGAAAAAAGTTTTTAAAAAGTAGAAAGAAAACTAGAACGAAACTGCTGGATTGTAAACTTTCTGATGGTCTTTGAATAAATCATCCATGATATGCACTTCCATTGGAAAGATCAACTAAATCTAAGGTTACAATTGTGATATTTCACCAAAATCATTTTATTCTACATTCACCGAAATTACACCATTTTTTATAGAAAAAAAGTAAAAACAGGAATAATTATCAGTTTTGTAATGTTCCGATGGCCCTTGAACTCATCGATGGTGACGTGCATTTCCATTGAGAAAATTAAAGAAATCCAAGGGAAAATCATGATGTTTTGGTTAAGATTCAGCTACAAATTAACCCTGAGCATTAAGCTATTTCTGTAAAAATCAAACAATCCTGTGCAGCTCAGCGTAGCCGAGACGTCATCAGTGACTCAGCTGCAAACAAAAGTCATGCAACAAACATTGGGCTGAACTACAGGCAGTGTTTATCAGATAGGAGGAAACAAACTGAGTCACCGCGTTGTTCCACGATTAGTAATACCTGTGGGCATTTGGGAATATATTGGACATGTTGACTCCAGATTTTTATCAGTTTTTATAAAATAAATAACAAAAGACATTCAACTTTTTTTGTTCCTCTTTGTTTGGTTCATGATAGAAGATATTTCTGAGTTTATCTTTACTTTTAATCGCTTTAATCATGGTTGTTCTGTTTCCATAGAGGTGAAAAATGAGCCTGCGATGAGTGAATAACTGCTCAGGGTTAAATCAAATGGACAAACTGAGTAAAAACACATGGAAATGATGATTAAACCTTCAGTTCTTTGAAAACAGGATGTAAACACATTCACTTTTTCCTTTTGTTATTTAAAAAAACACCTTTCATGATGAACTTTCTGCAGCAGCAGCTGTTACAACAGATTTATTTTTGGGTTAACACACGGTTGACTTTCACACTCCGGAAACCCAGCGAAGCGCTCAAATGTTTGCACTTCTTCTTGCTGCTTTCTGCATCTTCGTATCCTCCACAGGCAGACAGACACACTTCCTCTGAACGGGCCCAAAATAGTGGCGTGTTTTCTATTTCGGTCCTGCGGTCGTCGAAACCATCTCATCGCAGTTCCTCTTTTACAGTGGAGGCTTCAGCGAGGCATGACACGTCCCAGTTTCACTCCTTCTAGTCTAATTAGCTGTTTTATTTAGGCGGGAACACCCAAAGATATCTTTTAAAGCAACAAGGCGATGAAAGAGACAAACAAGATGCAGATAGAGCAACAGTTTGCTTTGGTAGGAAACTCCAGAAAATATGACTAATTTACTGCTTCGGCTTCAAGCACATGCTTCGCATTTTAATCTGAAACAGCTTCACCAAGAAGAGAATGAGATCCAGTGTAGCAGAAAAAGAAACTTTGAAAACATGAAAAATCATTGGATGGTCAAGTTTCTGACAGTCCTTGAACTACTCGCATGTAACGTACAGTTTTATTGGAAAAACTAACCCAATGTAAGCTTAAAATTGGGATATTTCACCAAAATGACTTTATTTTGCTTGTCTCATTTTAAAAATCTACAAAAATACGCTGGTTATCAATACAAGAATGGTAAAAAAAAAAACAGAAATATTCATCCGATTTGTTACTTTCTGATAGAAAGAGAAACTTTAAAAACAAGAAAAAAATCATTGGATGTACAAGTTTTTGACAATTCTTCAACTACTCATCTGTGACATACACTTGTATTGGAAAAAAATAACCAAATCCAAACTTAAAATTGGGATATTTCATCAAAATGACTTGAATTTGTGTGTCTCATTTAAAAATTCTACCAAAATACACTGGTTATCAATACAAGAAACAGTAAAAAAAACAAAACACAAGTATCTTTATCAGATTTGTAACTTTCTGACGGAAAAAGGAACTTTGAAAACAAGAAAAAATCATTGGATGTTCAAGTTTCTGACAGTCCTTGAACTACTCATCTGTGATACGCAGTTCCAGGAAAATGAATCCAGTCTCAGCTTAAAATTGGAATATTTCATCAAAGTCACTTCTTTTTGCATGTCTCATAAAAAAAATCAACAAAACTACACTGGTTATCCATAGAAGAAACGGTAAAAAACAGGAATATTTATCAGATTTGTTACTTTCTGGTGGAAAAAAAACTTTGAAAACAACAGAAGTCATTAGATGTTCATGTTTTTGACAGTCCTTGAACTACTTATTTGTGATGTGCTGTTATTTCCATCAGTAAAGTCAACCCAGTCTAAGCTTAAAATTGGGATGTTTCATCAAAATCACGAGATGCTTAAGTTTCTGACGGTCCTTGAACAAGATGTAGATAGTGCAACAATTTGCTTCAGTGGGAAACTGGAGAAGTTATGACTAATTTACTGCTTCGGCTTCGATTTCAAGCACATGCTTCATATTTTAATGTGAAACAGCTTCACCAAGAAGAAAATGAGATCCAGTGTAGCGATGAAGGTCGTCTGCTTGTAACTGGACTCAAACGCTTGTTATATAAGATTGATGTTGTGCAGCCGATTGATGGATCTAAAAGTCAAGCATGTTTTGTTGTGAAATTCAGCCAGAACCTGAGCGACTGTGAACTCGGCGTTGGTCCTGTGATCCTCAAACAACCTAAAGACGGAGCTCAGTTTAGCTTTTTTAGTCTGGATGAGCAGCAGTAATTTTTCAGAAATGACTGAACCCTGCTGGGCTCCGAGCTGCTGCTGCTGCAACATATTTCACATGACACGTTCCCAAAGAAAACAGGCCTTTTATTATAGAGGCGGCCAGATTTTTCTTGTGTTGATGAGTCATCCCTTCTTCTTTTTTTTTCTGCTTTTGTGAAAGTTTTCAGCGGGGTGGGGGAGCTCCGGCCCTGAAACACAGAGACTCATTGATGCGAGTGTTTGTTTGGCAGCGGGTATCCTAGCCACAAACCCACTCACACTTGCAGGAATATGTGTTTACTCATTTTCCCTCCCTTTTCCGCTCAGTTCCGACAATAAAGACGGAGCCTCGCGACGACTACGACGCCCCTCTGGTGTGCACCGGCTCCGGCCTGGCGCTGCACCCCAAGCCCTTCTACCCGCCTCAGGTCGTGACCCCCATGATGCCCTCCGAGCTGCGGTCGTGCGTCGGCCCGTTCCCCGTCAACCAGCAGCGACTGCCGGCCAAACCGTCCTCCAGCCCGAATGCCAGCCCCAAACTGCACGACCTCTCGCCGCCGCCCTTCTCCAAGTGCCTCCCCCCGGGCCCGGCGCTCCCCCAGTCGCCCGTCCCTCACGTCTCCATCATCCAGGAGGCCCCTGGCCGCTACCAGCCCTCCGGCCTCTACCCGCCCAGCAGCTGCTCATCCTCCCCGACCTCGCAGCCCTCCACCCCGACCGACGCCTCCTTCTCCCCGGCCCACTGCCTGACCCCGGCCCAGCCCGGCAGCACCAGCCCCGGGGCCCAGCAGCACACGAAGGTGGCGGAGAGGGGTGGGTCCTCGCCGCCGACGCTCGCCGTCAGCATCAAGCAGGAACCGCAGGAGCTGGACCAGATGTACCTGGATGACGGTGAGGAGGTTTCTGTTGTTACACAGAATGATGGTTTCTGATGCAGTGAATGGAAAAGCAGCCTCCTAATTAATGGAACAGTGAGGTTCTTGTTAAGGGCAGCACAGTGGATTGGTGGTTAGTACTGTCGACTTGCAGCTAGAAGATCCCCAGTTCACATCCTGGCCTTCCTGGGATCTTTCTGCATGGAGTTTGCATGTTCTCCCTGTGCATGCGTGGGTTTTCTCCAGGTTCTCCAGCTTCCTCCTACAGTCCAGAAACATGCTGAGGTTAATTAGTAACTCTAAAATGTCTGTAGGTGTGAATGTGTGTGATTGTTTGTCTGTATATGTAGATAGACTGGTGATCTGTCCAGGGTGTCCCCTGCCTTCACCTGAGTCAGCTGGGATAGACTCCAGCCCCCCGTGACCCTAATGAGGATTAAGCGGTGTATAGATGATGGATGTATGGAGGTTCTTATTAGCCTCCCAGAATCGATCTGCAGGTGCTGATAGTGTTTCTGATGAGCATCGTATGACTCACTAATCACTCTGCCAGGACCTGAAGTATTTGGCCTTCAGTTTGGATTTTTTTTGGCTTAAGTCATCATATTTAAAGGAATAGTTCAACATTTTTTGAGTTTAATTGCTTGCTGACACTCTGAAGAGTTTCACGTCTTTACTCAAATACTGCACCTACGCTACCGGTCAAAAGTTTGGGGTCATCCAGACAATTTCATGTTTTCCATTAAAACTCACACTTTTATCCATGTGCTAACATAACTGCACAAGGGTTTTCTAATCATCAATGGGCCTTTCAACACCATTAGCTAACACAATGTAGCATTAGAACACAGGAGTGATGGTTGCTGGAAATGTTCCTCTGTACCTCTATGGAGATATTCCATTAAAATCAGCTGTTTCCAGCTACAATAGTCATTTACCACATTAACAATGTCTACACTGGATTTATCATTCATTTAATGTTATCTTGATTGAAAAAACTGCTTTTATTTAAAAATTAAGGACATTTCTAAGTGACCCCAAACTTTTGAATGGTTGTGTAAATACAATCTTAAAGTACTTGTACTTGAGTTTTTACGTTTTCTGCTACTTTTACAAGAGGAATATTGCACTTCCTACTCCACTACACCCAGAAGTAACCTGTGATTGTTTTGAAAAAATACAATAAGCAAAATCATGCCCATAAATAGTTGCACCTCTTCTCATGTCTCTTCAGGTTCGAACTAGATCTGGCAACTAAAATCTAAATGTTTAACTGCAGTTACTGCTCACACATGTTGCATGATCATGGCGTGATTGGTTCATGTAAGCGAGGGACTGTCTTGGAACTTTTTGATCCCACCTTTATGCCACCTTCAGCAAGCAGAGGGAGTTGTTAGCATTGTGGGGCTGTAGCTAGGAAAGGGGCACCATGACAAAGACTTATGTGGTGTTAAAGACTACAACAACATACTATATTGAACTCAAAGAACAAATCTGACACCGAAAAGAAAGAAACACATTATACATCCGGAGCTCTTTACCCTGAAAAAGTGAAGCTTCACATCCATTTTATGGTTCAGAACCACATGTTTACTGTCTTGATTTGGTATTTATGTTGCGTAGTTTGCTGGCTGGTGAAGGAGTAGATCAGGCTGCTAAAAGGTTTATCGCTGCTGTAATTCCTGCCTCGCTTAAACAGAGGCTGTGAAAAGTGCCTTTGCTGTCTAACTTCTGGTGGTCTGGCATTTGATATATCTGACTTTAAACCCAGAACGAGACGAGGCTGCTCAAAGTTCGCAGAGAAAATAAAAGTGACGCCCTTTATTTATCTCGGAGGGAGCAGCACAAACTGCATGATCTCACCGCTGTGGGCCTCTGCAGCTCTGTGATTCGAAACAAATTGGATAAATGATCGTCCTCGGGGTTAGAAAATAAAACCGTGTCTGGCTGTGAGGAGGTCAGCAACCAGCAGCTATCAGCAGACTTTGATCCGACACCAGAGCTGCTGCTGAACCGTCTGCTTTAACTTCCTGATGGTGGCGAGTGAAACGCAGACGGTTTCCATGATGCCGCTTCCTGGAAGAGAACACTGCACTGTAAAAAATAATGTATACATGAAAAAATGGTCAAAATCCGGTTCAAAGGGGGCCAAAAACAATTAATTAATTAATTGATTAATTAATTAATGGGGGCCATTAAAAATGGTAAAATAATAGCTAATACCTGTAAGATAATTCTTGAAGTGGACTTTATTTACATTTTTTCAACATTTAATTTGTAAATTTAAACATGTTTGCTCAATATTATTGGTAACTTAATAAATTTGGGAAAATGTGTAAAATAACAGTTAATTCTTTTAAAATATTACAGCAAAAAACTATTGAAAAACACATTTTTCTTTTATCACATTCCTAATAGCACAAATAAATCCACCAGAAAAGAAGTAAAATTGTTTTGTTGCAAGAAAAAAATGCATTTAAAGAAATAGAATACTGTGAAGTTTACAAAAAAAGTGCACAAAAAACAGCAAATATTAGTAAAGTAATTATATTTTGCAGATTTAAATAGAGTAAATGGTGTAATTCTATTGTTACACATAAAATGGTTAAAATGGTTACAAACTTATTACTGTTTGTAGAAAGAAGATGATGGATGCTATTTATAGTTTTGGCTTTTTTTAAAGGTTAACTTGTAAATAAAAAAATTTTTCTGTGATTTTACTAGATAATATCTGTAAATAAACAAAACTAGAAAAATCTGTAAAATAGCAGCAAATTAGCAAAAAAATAAATAAAACTTGTTTTAAAACAAGCATCCTCCTCTTTTTACCTGGCAACAAGGCTGCCAGAAAAAAAAGAAAAGAAAAACAAATAAATAAAAACAGTGGACTATTGTAAAGTTCAAAAGCTGTAAAAGCAAATAAACAAAAAACATAAAAATAATAACAAATATATAAAATCTTTATGTCTTTAGCAAGATTTAAAACTGATATTTTACATTGAACTTGTAAAATAGTTAATTACTATTTGTAAAAATGATTTGCATTTTTTAAATTTAATTATTTTAAAGTCAACATGTAAATCAAATAATTTTTTCCAGTGATTTCACTAGATATACTCAGTTTCAACTAAACAGGGAAAAATCTGTAAAATAAGAGCAAATTGTTCCAAAAATCACAGCTAACAACACTTTTCCCCCAGTATTTGACTCTTCAGAGCTAAAGAGCTCATTTTTAATGATATTCTAAATAATTCCACCACTTCTTTGGTCTGTTTGGGTTCAAACCAGGTGCAGAAAGTAAAATCCTGATCTACCTGAGGAGCTGTTCCACTTGTTTTCTTTGGCAAAGCGAAGGAAATTTGACCAAACATTCCAAATATAAGGCGACTTCTCACTTCGTTAAAACCTTTGGCAGCGTCTGAAGCGACTTTACGGCTTCGCTCAGGTGTTCGCTGTAATTCCTCCTCATTAAAACTCAGACTGACTGTGTCTGAAATCTGACTAAAATATTATGTTTGTGGGTTGTTTTCAGCGTCTAATGATCTGCACGTTATTCCCTGCAGCCCGGCTTCTTTTAATTGTACTCATTTAACGTCGTTTAATTTAATTTCACAGCAATTGAACCACTTATCCTGTTAAACAGTAAAGCGGAGGTCCGCAGGTGGTTTTCATCTCTCCACTCGTGCTGTTTTTGTCTTTGTTTTTTGCCCTAATGTTCATCAGGATCCCCCCTCCGCTGCACATTTCTTCACACCGGTGCAAACATGTCGGCTCATGGAAAGTGTGAATGGTGTTTTCTGGCCTGGGCTGCAGGAGGCCCGGCCACGCGGCCATAAAACCTGCTGACTGGGAGCTTTGCATGCTTCCCTCTGGCTGGAACGAGTCTGGAGGCGGCGGCCAAAGCCATACGTTTTACTGCACAGTAGTGCGTCCAGGACTTTTGTCAGCGGTGAGGTAACACCAGCGAAACATGTGCGTTCTGAGGCAGAATCTGAGCCAGGCCGTTCTCAAATGCCGTTTTTTATGGCGTGTTGTGGCCTTGTTAGATGTCAGAACGCTGTAATTGATGAGCAGACGCTTCAGACGGTCATAGGAAAAGTATTTTTGAGTCTGTTGACTGTAGACTCCAACAGTTTTCATGCAGCTCTCTCGTGCACATATTGTTGTATTTATAGTTGGAAGGAGTTGTTATTCATTTACACTCACAAAAATACATCCACATGTGTTTTGTGTCACTTATTAACAATAATTAATGCATTGAAAAGGACAAAAACAGCCGTATGTCGATGCAGTGCTATAAAAACAACCTCAGTTAAAGTGATTTTGTAGAAAATGCTTTACTTCGGCTTTACTGCTGGAAGCTGTTCAGATACGAGGAAGTTTATTCTTGAAGCCCCTCCTAGCTTTACGAGCCAGTAGGAATTCGGCCCAGGTCTACTTCACACTTACGTAACTGTTCAACAGCCAGAGCAGAGAGAGTTTTCTTCCTGAAGGGGGCGGGACCATCGGCAGCTTATTGGTTTTTAGTGCAAAACGGCTGATTTACAATAGCATTAAAACAGTCGTGGTGAAATTAACAATTTTGGCAGGAGTTAGAGCTGAAAAACTGAAGGTTACAGTGTGAAGATATATGAGATTTAGATTAGTTTGGTGAAAAGTGGCACGATAAAGCTTTAAAACACGAGTAGGCAGCATTTTTTTGGCATCATTTGGTAAAAATTCCATAGAAACCTTTGAACAGGTTGTACTCAAGCTCTCCGTCTGATTTTCTTGGATTTTTTATTAAATAAATTATGAACATTTGTAAAGATATTTCTGAAATTTGACTCTAGTGTATCAAATACTTTGAGAGATTTTTGAAAAAAATCACCCATCGACCCCCTTTCAGCTGTATTCAATCTGAAATTTGAGGTTAAACACAACTTCTGAAGCAGAAAATGATGCAGAAAATTGGTTCTTTAGGTTTTTAAATTATGGAAATCTGAATCTGTGCTTATTTCTCTCTCAATGTGAAGAAAAATCATGCAGAAATATCCTTCCTGAAAGTTGACATGATCATTCTTTAGTTTTATGAAACTATACAATCTGAATTTGTGTTTTTGGGACTTTTGCTGCAGTTTCAAGGTATAAATACACTTATTTTACTCTCGAAGCCAAATCAAGATTAAATTAAGAGTATTTACAGCTTGAAACTGCAGTAAAAGTCCCATAAAACACAAGATTTGGCTTCTAGCATGTAAAAAAACACCATTTGGACATGTTGACAAGGTAAAAAAAATAGATTTTTTACCAGAAAAGGAAATAAATATGCACATACAGCATATTAATGAGATTTTTATTCATGGAAAACAACCTTTAAAGAAGAAATAAAGATGCAGAAAATTCCATCCTGCAGGTTGATGGGTGGTTCTTTAGTTTTGTAAAAGTCTGAATTTGAGTTTTTGAGACTTTGAATGTACTTTTAAGGTGGAAATACTCAGCCATGGTTGCTTATTTAACTCTAAATGTGTCTTCTAGCATGTAAAAAACACTATATGGACATGCTGACAAAGTTAAAAAAAATAGATTTTTACCAGACAGAGTCTTTAAATATGAACATAAAGTTAACAAATAATATATTTACAGCACATTACTGTATTTTAATGAGATTTTTAGTCAAGAAGAACGTGATTTTCACTGAACATGTTACGTTTTATGTCCTATTATCAAATCAATATTCCACCAGTCAGACCAGTTGTTGTGGTCTGTGTGTAGTTGTGTTTCTGGGGAGGATGATGTCAGGTTTCTGCACCGTCGTATCGACAACATACAGTAGATCCAATGTAAAAGTATAAATCAATCTTTAAACAGAGGAGTTTGAGCCTAAAGAGCAGGTTTAGAGTCTCGTTGGAAGCCAAAAATGAAACTTGGCTCGACTCTTTCTGCAAGTTTAAAGCTTGTTCATGTCCCGTCTGGTTAGGAGATGAAGAGAAAGGCTGTATTGTCATATTCTGGCTGTTATTTTCTGCTTGCTGCAGCTTGTCCATGTTTTACCTTCTATTTCCACATCTCCTTGGGTCTCCATGATGTGAATTCCATCATCAGATTCCTCCGCAGACATCCAGAATTTGTGTGACTGTGGAGACTACAAGAACAGAAAGTCTGTGATGTGCACAGCTGTTTGTGTGAACATCTGCAGGAGAGTCGAACCAGGAATCTGCTAATTCTTACAGTTCACCCTGATGGAAAAAACCCTCCGTCCAATAACTGCTGAGAGAATTTACTAAAAACTTCAACAGTCAAACTGAAGGTGACACCAGAGAACAAGTCTGGACTAGCAGACATGAATGTTTCTGGAGTATTTACTGGAAATCTGTTGAGTAGTTGTTGAGCTTTTTGGGTCTGAACCAAACTAGTGGACAAAGAAACAAACCAGCTTAACCCTCGTGTCGTCCTGTGGGTCAAAACTGACCCGTTTTAAAGTTTGAAAATGTGGAAATAAATGTATTTTCACAGTGAAACTTCTGATGTCCACATTTTTGGGAAATTTTTGAACATTTTTTGGTGGAAAAAAAGAAATGTTAAAAATGTTTCTTAAGAACATTCACAAAAAAAATCAACCAAAATCCAGTGAATTTCACTGGATTTTGGTTGATTTTTATGTGATTGTTCTTAAAGAAAATATTAGAAGTTTTACTGATATATATATTTAATCACTTTAGATATTTTTAGGATTTTTTTTGGAAGATTTTTACTCATTTTTTGAAAATATTTACAAGAATTTTCTTGCCAAATTTGGGGGATTTTTTTTTAAATAAAACTTTTAAGGGAAACTTTTAAGGAATTATTGAATTTTTCTTCCTGAAGGTTTTGTAAATTTTCAGAAATTTGACAAATCTTTTTGCTGAATTTTTGGATTTTTTTTCAGACAAGGAAACTATATTTTTTGTGAATTTTGTCATTTTTATTCTCTACATTTGGTCCGAATGTTGTTAATTCAACTGTGGAATTTGAGGAAAAAGCTTGCAAAAAGTGGGTTGACAGGCAATATTTTTAAAAATGATCTCAAACAGGGCTTGATATATGAACCTAAAATTTCACAGATGTCATTTTAAATATCTAAAGTTTATGATAAGAAAGTTTTTAAAGCTAATCAGAGATGGTTGAGCAGAAAGAACCGGATGATCTGAGATGAAACAACTAGGATGGGACTTTAAATGATGGCTTACAGTTTTATTTTCATTTTCTTAAAGATTATTTGATCTACTTGTCTGATATTTCAGATTCTAAATCAGTGACATGATGAGAAATAACAGTGAAAATTTTAGGTTTTTATCTCTAATAGTTCTTCTCATATTGTTGTTCAAACAGCGTCAAATTTCAATGTGAGAAAAAACCTGCAGAAAGGGGGTCGACAGGCCACAAAGTACTTCATATATGAAGCTGAAAGTGTACAGATATAATGTTAAATATCCCTAGTTTATGATAAGAAAGCTGTAAGTAAATCAGAGATGGAATGACCCTTATACAGAAACAGTTGCTGCTGGTTTCTGTTTGTCTGGTTCCTCATCAGTTTCTGTGATTGTATTTTCTGAAGGCAGCAGCGTTTCCAGTCACTTATTGTTCAGACGTTGTGAATAATACCTGGTTTCATGAAGCTGGCAGCGTCTGCAGTGAACTGGAGGAGTTCTCTGTGGGACCCGGCAGCAGCAGGAGTCTCATGCTGGATCCAGGAACATCTGGTGGCTTGTGGCCTGGACCAGACGAGGAGCAGAGCGAGGAGGGGAGAAGGTTTCTGCCTCATTGTGTCTGAGCTCTGGATTTCTTCACGGAGTATCAGTGGGTCCGATCGGTTCCTCTGCAGCATTGTGTTTCTGTGCTAATGAGGCTAGCAGTGGTGTCCTGCTCATTGTTTGGGAGTTCCTCGGGTTTCCTGCCTGCAGAGCTGAGCTGTATCGGTCCGAACCAGCTGCTGTCGGCCTCCATGGGAGAGGAAACAGTTCCTGGATTACCTCAGATCAAACCACACCTTCAGAGCTCCGACGACACGCAGTCAGATGCAAAGCAGCTCCATAATTAAAGAGCCAAATGTTGACGACAGAAATGAGCAGATTTCACAAAGTTCAAGGTCATTTCACCTCAAATCAGCAGCTTCATGTCATTTTCCTGCATTTTGTAGCATAAAACATGAACATTTGTTAAGATATTTCTGAAATATTAGCTCAATATGTCAAATACTTAGAGAGATTTTTTAAAAATCAACTGTCGACCCACTTTCAGCTGCATTTAGTCTGAGATTTAGGGTTAAAACAACTTCTGAAGCAGAAAAATGATGCAGAAAGTTGGTTCTTTAGGTTTTTAAACTACAAAAATCTGAATCCATGGTTAGTTTACTCTTGATTTTGCTTCTAGGAAATAAAAAATTGACAAAGTAAAAAACTTGATGTTTTCCAAAAAGGGTCTTTAGACATGAGCATAAAATAAACAAATATTGCATTTACTGCCTATTAATTAGATGTTTTTCAATGTAAAACAAGTGATCTTTCCTAAATTTGTCATTCTGAGCTGCATTTAGCCTGAGATTTGGGGTTTAAAACAACCTTTAAAGGAGAAAAATGATGCAGAAAGTTGGTTCTGTAAGTTTTTAAACTATGGAAATCTGAATCTGTGCTTATTTTACTCTCGATTTATCCTTTAGCAAATAAAAAACACCATATGGACACATTAATGAGGTAAACAATTAGACTTTTATGAGGCAGAGGCTTTAAATATGAGAAAAAGTAAAGAAATAATGCATTTACAGCATATTACTGCATTTTTGAAGACTATTAGTCAAGTAAATTTTCCTAAATTTGTCATTCTGAGCTGTATTTAATCTGAGATTTGGGGTTAAAACAACTTCTGAAGAAGAAGAAAAATGATCCAGAAAGTTCTGCCTGTAAGTTTATGGTTGGTTAAGAAGTCTGTATTTGTGTTTTTGGGATTTTACTGCAGTTTTAAGGTGGAAATACTCTTATTTTACTCTTGATTTGGCTTCTAGCATGTTAAAAGCACTTGTGATGCAATGTGTCTTTTACCAGAAAGGATCTTTAAATATCAGCATAAAGTAAACAAATCATGTATATTACGGCATATTATTGAGATTTTTAGTCATGAAAAAGCAGCAACTTTTCAAAAACTTGTCATTTTTAGCTGCACTTAGTCCGAAGTTTGGGGTTGAAACCAACCTTTAAAGAAAAAAAATGATGCAGAAAGCTCCATCCTGCAAGTTGACAGGATCATTCTTTAGTTTTATGGAACCATACAAGTCTGAATTTGTGTTTTTGGGACTTTTACTGCAGTTTCAAGGTAGAAATACTCTTATTTTACTCTCGATTCGACTACTTGCATGTAAAAATACACCATTTGGACACACTGACAAGGTGAAAAACTATTTCTTTTACCAGAAAAAGTCTTTAAATATGATCATAAAATCAACAAATATTGCATATTTCTGCATATTAATGGGATTTCAGCTGCGTTTAGTCAGAAAACCATTGTCAGGAGAACAGTCTGACTGATGTGCGTTTAATACGAGCTTCTTCATCACATCACATGATCCTGATCAGCAGACGGATGTTTTCGTGGAACTGGAGACGATCTAACTTTTGACTTTCATCGTCGACATCAAGAGGAAACCGTCGTCTGAGTCCCTGAAGGCAAAATGAAAAGTGACGGAGGCCGTGTAATCAGATTACAAGCTGCTACTGAACACAGCTCTGCTTTTATGTTCAGTTTTCCCTTTCTTTCTGAAACGTCCTCCCTGTTAGGGTCACAGAGACGATATTTAGCTGCTGCAGAGCTGAACTGAAGCCTCCGGGAGCTGGAACGAGGAGGACAGATGTTATTATGTGGCGAGAATCGATGCGACCCACATGACCCAGATGTCACAGCGGTGCCGAGGCCTATTTTTAGCACTTTGTTGTAAACGCACTTAGAGATCAATAGATCGACTTTTTTCAATTAGATGCTGCTCTTAAAATGTGACGCCGTGGTGAGAAGTGGGTCATGGCAACGGTAAACAGTAAACGCTGTGGACCAAAGATAACCACCAGAACTAACCGGCCGTCTTTTCACCGCTTCATTACGATGACAAAGTTATTCCAGAACACGTGGCCAAAGACTTCCCTGGAGGCCTGAACTTCACCGTTCTGTTCTTTCACAGACAGATGAAACACAGGAGAACAGGCTGGACTGTTTATTTCTGCAGCTTCATGCTAGAAAACATCTGGTTTTATAAGAACAACAACAAATTGCTCTGATTCTAAACTTACAGATTGTCCAAAATAATGGAAAACTGTTGAAGATGACTCAAAAAAAAAAGTCCAGAATTACACAGAAATTATTCAGAATTCCTACAAAAAGTCTTGAAATCTGTCTCCGTGTTTGGTCTTTTAGACTGTGACACCTGGATGGATGTAAAACTGATCTGGCTGCAGCTTTTAATAGAACTTAAATGTGTTTTTTATCCCTAAAAATGGTGTGAAAGTTGTCCCAAATGACTTACAGGCTGTCCAAAAATAATGACTCTCTGTAAAAATAAATAAATATATTTTGCAGATTTAAATGCAGTAAAAACTGTGTAATTTTAAATTTTACAGCCAAATTTTGTAAAGAAGATATACATATTTTTGACAGTAATGACATTGTTGGCCAGTGTTTTTTATAGTTAACATGTAAATTAATACTTGTTTTTAGCTGCAGATGTACTAGTTATGTGTAATTTAATAAAACAGGAAAAACTGTACAAATAACAGTAAATTCTTTTTTAAAATTACTACTAGAATCGACTAAAAATGTAAGTTTTTAAACTGACACATCAGGTTTTATGTCCAAAAAGAAACTCATACTTTTTCTGTATGTTATCTATCTATCTATCTATCTATAGTCTATCTATCTATCTATCTATCTATCTATCTATCTATAGTCTATCTATCTATCTATCTATCTATCTATAGTCTATCTATCTATCTATCTATCTATCTATCTATCTATCTATCTATCTATCTATCTATCTATCTATCTATCTATCTATCTATCTATCTATCTATCTATCTATCTATCTATAGTCTATCTATCTATCTATCTGTCTATCTATCTATCTATCTATCTATCTATCTATCTATCTATCTATAGTCTATCTATCTATCTATCTGTCTATCTATCTATCTATCTATCTATCTATCTATCTATCTATCTATCTATCTATCTATCTATCTATCTATCTATCTATCTATAGTCTACCTATCTATCTATCTATCTATCTATAGTCTATCTATCTATCTATCTGTCTATCTATCTATCTATCTATCTATCTATCTATCTATCTATCTATCTATCTATCTATCTGTCTATCTATCTGTCTGTCTGTCTGTCTGTCTGTCTGTCTGTCTGTCTGTCTGTCTGTCTGTCTGTCTGTCTGTCTGTCTGTCTATCTATCTATCTATCTATCTATCTATCTATCTATCTATCTATCTATCTATCTATTCTGACTTTTTTCTCTGTATTTAGATCAAACTGTTTTTTTGCAACAAAAAAGTAGATATTTTTGTTGTTTTTTGCTCATAGAAATAGAAATGAATACTATATTCACAATCTAAATACAGTGAAAACTGTTTAATTTCATGTTTTAAAAGAACAAATGACCCACAAACACAAACATATCATCATGTATGTCACACTTTAAGTAAATTTTAGTCTTTCCAAGTAGATTTTGATTCAGAAATTAAACAGAATGGGAACAATAGTTGCCTTTAAGGTATAAAATCAACAGAAAAGCTTTAAATAAATCACGGAGAATGGCATTAAAATTCAAATAATACAGAGCGGGGGCGGTAAAATTACAACAACACTCGTCTGATTGCTTCATTTTCCAAAATTTGAACCTGGATGTGGAATTTATTGTATGAGTGGAAGCGATTAGAGTCCATCCTTATAATCACATAATGGCTTCAGTGTGTTTCTCTGCTGCAGATATCAAACGTCTCCAGAGACCTCTGTCATTAATAGAAAGTCAATCAGCGAGAAAAACTCTTTTAACCGGAGTCTAGACGAGTGAAACGCACAGATCTGGAATTAGAAACAGCTCTAGTCTCAGTTTATTTAGATAGTTGTTGTGGATTCAGACTTTTAGTTGCTTCTGTTTCCTGCTCTGCTCCACTTCTGCCACTTTCTGGTGCTGACACACTTTGGTTGTTTTGTTTTTCACCATGGCAGCCTCCTGCGTCTCTTTTCCGCCGTCATCTCTGTGATAGGAAGCGAGTTTAGCAGCAGGGAAGGGCTGCGATGAAAATAGACGTTTCAGAGCCAAAAGAGAAGAAGCTGTCCTTCCATTGTGTGGAGGAGACTCTCAGGGAGGGAATTCCTCCCTGGTCCTCTGGTCCACGGGTGTTTCCCTTCCAGGCTCACATTTCCATCCCTGTGAGGGTTGATGAAAGAAGTCTGAGGAGCTACAGACAGAAAAATGAAGCGTCTCAACCACCTTTCTGTATTATCAGTGCAGTTATTTTTCTCTATTTCCTGGTTTCTTCTCAGTCAGCTGTTCCTGCCGATAAAAACAGATAAACAAGTGCACCTGGATCCTTCGGAGATGGCAGGAGGTTTGCATCATCTCTCCTGATAAGAGGCGTCTGGGGATCGGAGATATAAACTGATTCTCTACTCTGAGGAAATGATACGTTCAGGGAATCCCAGTCGCAAGAGCTCAGCTAGTAAATATTTAACGTTGACAGTAGAAAGAATTAGAGTGTGAGCTGCTTTATGGAGAGTTTTAGCCTCCTTTAGCTCATAGTTTTGGTTTTACAACCTGAAGTTCCACTATTTTTGCTTCTTTCTTGATGGAATCATCAGAGTTGCTTCCAGTCAGTAAAGATCTCTGATAAACCACATTTATACAACCAAAAAGCACCAAACAGCTCAAAGTTTGTAACCAGAACAGAGCTTGTATTAGTTAAAGAGGCTGTTTTTGAAGTCTTGATTGAAAGTTTCTTGGTGACACAAGCTAAAAACTCACCAAGGTTTGATTTGGTGCAAAGAAATGCTTCAAAAGTCTTAAAAGAGCAGAAAACCCACAGAAATCTCCTAAAACTGGCTTAAAGTTCACGTCAGATTCTATCATTCTCAGTTAGGAGAGAAAAATCGACTGTGAAAACAAGTTTTTTAGAGATGTTGCCAGAGTTTTAGCCTCCTGTAGCTCACAGTTTGGGTTTTACAGCCTGAAATTTCTCTGTTTTTGGTTCTTTCTTGCTGGAATCATCAGAATTGCTTCCAGTCAATAAAAATCTCTGACAAACCAACGACAACACAAGTTAAAAACTAACCAGGGTTTGATTTGATGCAGAAAAATACTTCAAAGAGGAGAAAAAAAACCCAAAGAAATCTCCTAAAATTGGCTTAAAGTTCACGTCAGATTCTATCATTCTTCATTAGAGAGAAAAATCGACTGTGAAAACAAGTTTTTTAGAGATGTTACCGGAGTTTTAGCCTCCTTTAGCTCATTGTTTTGGTTTTACAGCTTTAAAATTTCACTATTTTTGGTTCTTTCTTGATGGAATCATCAGTTTATCTCTGATAAACCAACTTTTACACATCCAAAAAGCACCAAACAAGTCAAAGTTAGAGACCAGATTGGAGCTTTTAGTAGCTAAAAAAGCAGGTAGTTAGCTGCTAAAAGCTTGGTAAGAATGTAGCTGGTGGACTTCTATAGGGTGTTTTTGTATGTTTTGACTGACGTACCAGGGTTTGATTTTAGTGTTTCTGAGTTATGATTGGTACCAAGAAATATTCCAAAAGTCTTAAAAGAGCAGAATGTACCACAGAAATGCTCTAATTTCTGCCAAAAAGTTCACATTTATGCCAGATTCTATCAATTTTTTAGATGTTACCCAAGTTTTAGCTTACTCTTTCCAGTAAAAAATACCACAGAAATGTCCTAATATTAGCCAAAAGGTTCATGTTTACATCAGTTTTAGCCTCCTTTATCTCATTGTTTCTATATATCTGTGCCTGTAAAATATCTAGAGTGAGTTTGGGACAAAGACAAATCTATTAGAAAAGGAGTTCGGCAGTGAAAAACGTTGCTGGTCGAATTTTTTTTGGGATGTTTTTATATGTTTTTGACTGACAGTTTCTCACCAGGGGTTGATTTTAGTGTTTCTGAATTCTGGTTGGTGCAATAGAAGTACTTTAAAAAACCACAGAAATGTTCTGATATTAGCCAAAAAGTTAATGTTCATGTCAGATCCTTTCAGTTTGAGGAGAAAAATCGACTGAAGACTGTTTTTTAAAGATGTTACCAGAGCTTTAGCCTCCATTTGGTCATTGTTTCTATATTTCTCTGTCTGTAAAATATCAAGTGTTAGTTTTAGGGAATGAAGAATCTATTCAGCTTTAAATATGCCACTGGTGGACTTTTTTAGGGGTGTTTTCATCAGTTTTGTTGGACAGTTTCTTGGCAGCACAGGTTAAAAACTCACCAGGGTTTGAATGTTTCTGAATTCTGTTTTGTGCAAAGAAATACTCCAAAAGACTTCAAAAACCACAGAAATCCACTAATATTGGCCAAAAAGTTCATGTTTTTGTCAGATTCTATCAGTTTTTTTAGATGATACCAGAGTTTTAGCCTCCTTCAGCTCATTGTTTCTATTATTTCTGTGTCTGTAAAATTTGAAGTGTGAGTTTGGGGTAAAGAAGAATCTATTAGAGAAAGAGTTCAGCAGTGAGAAATGTAGCTGGTGGACTGTTTTGTGGTGTTTTTGTACGTTTTGACTGATAGTTTCTTGGCAATACAAGTTAAAAACCCAACAAGGTTTGATTTGAATGTTTCTGAATTCTGGTTGGTGCAAAGAAATGCTTCAAAAGACTTCAAAAGACCACAGAAATGTTCTACTGTTGGCTCAAAATTTCACATCAGATCCTATTAATGTGAGTAAGAAGAGAAAAATCAACTTTAAAGATGTTTCCATAAACATTGACTGAATATTTTTGTTTCTTTTCCTTTGCAGTCAACGAGATCATCAGGAACGACCTGTCGAGCATCTCCGTCCACAGCCATGCGTAGTGTCGCCTCCGAACATCCAAAAACAAAAAGGGAAGCACCAGACAAACTGTGCTGCACATGCTCGGACTTCAGCATGCCGGCAGCAGGAATCAGCGTAAATGAATCCGACCAGGGTCCAATGCGTGCCTTGTTTTCATATTTGCTGCCTTTACGTAGAGTAAACTGACTTTTTAAGACGTGTAAATTAAATATGTAGCAACCGAACCTGCCCTGACAACAAAAGTGTGCTTTTAGAGGACCAACATTCATGTTTTTTTTATGTCTTTCGTGCTGCGGTTTTGTAAATCAGTGCCTCTGAATTATGGAATTTGTATATACAGTTTGTGTCGCGCTTCAGTTTGCATATCTGGCTTTTTACAGAGAGACAGTTTTTTAAAAAGAGGGGGGAAAAAGTGCCTTTTTGACTGGAAGCAGCCTGAGTTTGACTTCATGACCTCAACGTTCATTTTAAGTTGAGCTGATGTTGCTTGAAAAAGAGACAATCATGAAATAACGCCAAAATATTAAACAGCAACATCTTTAGCAGACATTAGCCATCGAAAGGTTCAGGCGAGGTTGTAGCAGCAAAAGCTCTGAATGTATTAATGATGTCTTTTATTTCTCATTTGTAAGATAGTTTTCTTATTTCCAAAGCAACATTAGCACTCAAAAGTTTAGTAAAACTGTTTTCGCAATCAATGATAAGCACTTAGCCGCTAATCTAGTGGTGCTATTCCATTAAAGAGTCCTTATTCTGCACATATTTAAGTTTAGAAATAGATTTTTGGGGTCTATTTGAATATGTTTACATGCTTAAATTTTCAAAAAGATGCATTTTTCTAATAATACTGTAAATTGCTGCAGCTCCTTTGTTGGAAATGCTCCGTTTTTTTTGGCTACTGTCACTTTAAGAAGCCCCTCCCTAAAACAGCCCACTCTCCTCCGATTGGTCAGTTGGGTTTTTGAAATTTAGGCGACATTGATTATGTGCTTTAACTCCAGATTCATGGTGGTGTTCAAATCCGTCTACTTTACCAGCAGAATGTTCTGATTTAGCTGAAATGTAGAATGTAAGATGCAAAAAAAGCTACTTTTGAATCATTAATAAAATACCCAGATACTGTACTGATTTGGAAAAAAGCTCCAGTTTAGACTGAATGCTTTTTTCACACAATGCAATTCCAAAACATTCACAACAACTTGTAGAGGTTCACAACAACTTTACAGACTTTAACCACCAGATAAGTTCTTGGCTAGCTTAAATTATAAACCGTAGTGTTATAGGTTGAGGTTACAGTTTTTTATTACATTAAGTTAGTTATATTTAGATTTTTAGGACTTAACTCAAGAAATGCCACAAATTAGGTCATTTTCTATGTATTTCATTGTAATTTTAAAGCCATAGAACTGTGGAAAATGTGGCCACACCAGTATATGCATTAAAATCTAAATTTAAAAAACAGTCAGTCAGCAAATTTGATGAAAATACACCTAATTTGATGCTACATTTTGCGTCCAAAGTAACAGAAATACCAAGAGAACCAGTTTAACCCCAAATTAAATTTGCAGATAAGTTATACAACAAATTACCAATGAACCTGGTCTCTTCAAATCATGAGACAGGAAGGCAAATGTTCTCAAAAATTTACTTTTTTAGCTTCTCTCGGAGTTTTTAAAACTTCATTGGATGCTACACGTTAGCTGTGCTATTGTTAGCTTCTGTTTTCCTAAACCGGAAATTGGCTAAATCCACTGTAGCTAACTGCAAATTAAAACGATTTGACAGTTCCATGCTACGTTCCAAGCAGCTCTACTGAAAAAATAATGTCGGCTTTTGAGGAAGATGCTCATTTTTGGTTTGAGAGCCTAACTAGCTGTTAGCTAGTTGCTATGCAAATTAGCTACACGATGATGTCGATAAGTAACAGAAGAACAACCTGGATATAAAATGAGACATTTAGGGCAGATAAGGAGAGAATTATTCCTTTTTTTTAATGGAATTTGAACCTTTAAAATGCACAAAAAGCAGCTATTTAACAGAATAAATTAAAGGGAAAATCCCCAAAAAAGCAGAATATGGGCTCTTTAATGCAACAAGTTTTTGCATTTTTTTCTTTCTTGATGTGTTTCCAAAACCTGACGTCTTTCTTGAGTGGTTTTCCAAAAGAAAGTGACTTGAAAGCAGCATTGGAGTAAAAACTGGTTTATCAGAGAAGGAATCATCTCAGTTTGGACGACGCTTGACGTTTATCCTCCTGGAAGCTATGCAACATGCAGCTCGAACCCAAAGAAACCCTCACAGCAATACAGATATATTCATTTTTTAATGTTTGTTTTTGTATTTATTCTCTCTAGCATGTGCTCTGTTTATTCATGTTTATCATACAGCTTCTTTTACAGACTGCGGTTTTTGTTTGTGCTCTTAAAACAGAAGTAATAACTGTACACAAACTTGTATTTATGAGTCTTAATCTGTGTAACTGAAGAGCATGAAGAGTTTACCCAGGCAGACACTCGTAACTCGGCTTTCTGGTATATTTTGTGTGTTTGTCAATAAATATGCCTTCATGTCTTTCTTCTGTTTGGTCTCCATCTGTGGAAAAACACTGAACTGTCTCAACAAACTGAGCAAATTCACTTTTTAAAAATGTTTTTTGAAACAGTTTTCACCAAACTCCACAGCTGTGCACACAGGGGACATTAATTAAGTCAGGATTTACTAATTAGGCATCAGGCTGGAAACTGGAATCACAGATTTCTCTGCTTTTTGAACATTTGGAATCTTGTAAGTACAGACAAGTCAACAAAATGTACATTAGTTTACAACATTAGCCAAGGTTTTTAGACATTTTACTGCAGAAGTATAACATCGAACAGCTTTTTTAAAATATACTACATGCTGAGGTTTATGTACTAATTTGTTTGTGCTCTTAAAAAATACAGAATTTAGACATTTTATTGCAGAAATATGACATTCTGAAAACATAAGTAGACATATCCCTTACACGTGATTGAAAATAACTGAAATTATGACAAGCTTGGGTTGTTTGGTGTAATTTTTGATGTTGCTGTTGTTCAGATTGTGTTCAGAGTTCATTTATTTGTAATTTTGGATCCAAAACTAAGTTCTGTAAAATATCTTGGCTGAATTTTGAGAATTTCACGTTTTCACATTGGGAATTTTTAAATTTTCGCCCTCAAAAAGCTTCAGAAGTCATTTTAGAGGTTCAATTTTTCCAGAAATAAAACTCCCATATCCATGAACTTTGGTGAAGCTACAAACAGAATAGTTTCCTGTTGATTTAAAGGATTGAATGGCTCCAACAGAGGGCAAATTTTAAATTATTAGCCCCTGAAAATGGGAAAAATCGACTGAATTTGACTAAAGTTCCACTTGACCTCCTCAGAATCAGCTGATTATTTATCTACAATAACTTTAGTATATTTAATGAATTCATGCAAAGTTCTACCTTCATCCTGTGAATATTTCCAGAGTTCCAGGTCCTTGAAGTCCATAGAGGTGGGTCCAGATTTATCACTTTTTAATGGAGTTTCTCCATCATTTCTGATCCTCAGAACTTCATCAGTCCAGCAGATAGAACCATGACATTTAGGAGGAGAAACACATCTGAGTTCTGGTAAAAACTGACACCAGATCAGTTTTACATCCATCCAGGTGTCAGAATCTAAAGAATGAATCTGGATTTTGTTCATTTTCTCTACAACTAGCTTTGAGCATCAATATTATGGGATGTATCATAGTGTGAACAGTAGTTTATGTGATGCAGAAAGAACACAAAAAGATGCAAAACAACTAAAATGTGACAAAAAACAACCAAAATTTGATGTAAAATGACCAAAAATGATGCAAAGCAAACACAGAAAGATGCAAAAACAACCAAAATGTTCTACAAAATGACCACAATGTGAGAGAAAATGACTAAATGTGAGGCAAAATGACCACAAAATGATACAAAAAGAACAATTTTATGCATCCAGGTGTCACACTCTAAACATTAAATATGAGCTGAAACTAAATCTGAACTCAGTCCTGCATCCAGTAAAACCTCAACATTTACTAATATTTTAATTAACAAAGATGTTTGATTTCATCTTAAAAAAAACATGAATCTTGCAGCAGAAACACTAAAAATCCACATTATGAAGAGTTTAGTGAAGAGAAATCATCTTCTGCTGCAGCAGATTTTTATATGAACTAATAAAATGCTGTTTTTAGCTCCTTCAGCCCACTGGGTGGATTATTCTGGTTCTACTGGGTGGATTATTCTGGTTCTACTGGGTGGATTAATAGGTTCCACTGGGTGGATTATTCTGGTTCTACTGGGTGGATTATTCTGGTTGTACTGGGTGGATTATTCTGGTTCTACTGGATGGATTATTCTGGTTCTACTGGGTGGATTATTCTGGTTGTACTGGGTGGATTATTAGTTTCTACTGGGTGGATTATTCTGGTTCTACTGGGTGGATTATTAGGTTCTACTGGGTGGATTAGTACGGTTCTACTGGGTGGATTATTAGGTTCTACTGGGTGGATTATTAGGTTCTACTGGGTGGATTATTCTGGTTCTACTGGGTGGATTATTAGGTTCTACTGGGTGGATTATTCTGGTTCTACTGGGTGGATTATTAGGTTCTACCGGGTGGATTATTCTGGTTCTACTGTGTTACACTGACACCTGCTGGTTCATCACATTTCTGTTTTCTCTCTCAAAGTCTGAAGCATTGAGGCTTTCCATCCAACTGGTTCACTCATGGTTCGAAGCTTCATGGTGCTTCATTTGCACTCCTGCGCCATCAACTGGACAAATAAAAGTAAAACAGGCAAAGTGCCTATAATGACACACTGGCTTTGCTATGTGAAGCTGTGAATTGTGCTTAAATGATAATGCCAATAAACAAGTAATATACTTAATATAGTGTCTGCTTTTCCTGATAGCAGGAACAGAGGGGCAAATGGAAACAAATTGGGGAGAGATTTGAGATTTGTAGCTTGATTGCTTGATTGATGTCAGGTTCTGGCTTTCTGTAAAGTGCTTAGATACTTTTAATTGTAATAAGGGCTATATAAATAAAATTTATTGTGCTTTTGCTACTTGTTGTTTTGTGACGGCGTGTGATACCAGTGACAACCTGTAAAACAAAAGTAGGGACAACATTTGATTTGTTTTTATTCAAAAACATCAGTTTTTCCACAGTGCTGGGATCCAGGCAGCTTCTTTTTTTGGACAATATTTCTCTAGCTCCTTGGAACACAACAGACACGTCACCTTTTAAAATACCAGACAAAAAATTAGAACAAGCGGTGTGTGGTGTTGTCACAGTTATTCATATTACACGTAACTTTATTAGGAGAAATCAGGTCAAAGTGTTCCCAGACAGGGGAGAATCTTCTCTTTCTGGCTGGTTCTATAAAAAAAAACAGAGTCTCAAACCGATTGAATGCAAAGATACAGCAGGTAAAAATCCAACAAATGTGAACCAGGAATCCATTGCGTTTAGCTGCACCATATATTTTGAATCGCACATTCAAACCTGCGAACCACTTCCTGAACCAGTCACGTGGTAGGACCGGCTTGCGAGGCTTCGAACGTCATCATTTTGGCTCCTCCCCTAAATAAAGCAAGGCTTGATACGCGCTTCGTGGACACGCCCCCTCCATTACTCGACACACGCTTCGCAGCCTCACGTCTCCTAACATCACTACTATTGACCTTGTTTTTGGAGTAAAACACGGTAAGAAGATAAATATTTCTAACCAGTAGCGTTGTTTTGTTGTACGTTAAGTCAGCGACTTGTGAAGAGTTGTGTTTTGTCGTGTTTGAGCAGTTGGTCCGGACGCGTTAGCTGGCTAAGCGGCTAAGTTAGCTAGCGGGCTAATTAACACAGGTGGCTAACTTACCGCTGAACACCTGTTAGTTGCTGCTGCAGATGTCCTCATTATTAGAATGACCTTCTCAACCTGTATTTCTCTGCTGTGTATTTTAGCTTTTAAAAAAGTTATTTTACTTTAAGGTTAACTGAAACCCGTTCAGCTGCACTGAAGTTTAACATTCAGCTGCTTTGAATTAAACCATGCTTAACTTAACATTCCGCAACATTACCTCTCTGAATCTCCATAATTTCATTACATTCTTTCTCTCTTCCACTGCTCAAGTTCAATCCAGTATATAAAGTGACATTAATAGTGAATAAACTAACAACCAGCCATTGTATTTATTTATTATTGCATGTATTTGTAGTAAAACATGAGTTGAAACATCCTACTTTTGGATCTAGAACTGCACAAGCCGTTCATTTTCAGTCACCTGATGAGTTAAACTCCCCTTTTTATGTGAGGTTGAAGCAGAAGGTCTGAGTTAACAAAGAAAGTTGTTTATAATTTGTGATACCTGTTATCTCTGACTGAGGCTTTAGTTTTTGTTCAGCTGATTTACATGTAGAAACTTTGTTCAGGAAGATTTCTCAGTAGCTCAGAGGACAGGCTGCTTTTTACACAACCTTGTAAGAGAATGTCTGCCAGTGCTTTCAGCAGAATTTAGAAACACAACACTTCCTAAACAGATATTTTGAGGCTGTGAGGTTGAACGTTTGACAGTATATCAGTGTGTTTGTTTGTGGTCTTTCTGTTTCTAGGTGGAAGCTGAATTAGTGAGGATGACTCCTGCTCCTGTCATCTCTAAGCTCCTCACACATCTTTACCTGCACATGAGGAAATTCACTCCTGTAGAATGCAGGTATGTTTGTCATTATTATAAAAAGATGTTGCCTGGTGACCTGTCAGAAACCCATTATACAGAGTCAGCCAAAATAATGTTTACACACATCAGGAAAAGAAAAACTTGCATAAATATTTCAATACCAAATTTATTCAGACATCACAAGATTAATAAAAGTTATCTTTGGCCTCTACAATTACAAGAGGTGCTCAAAGTGGTGGCCACTGGCTTCCAGACATTTCTGTTGTGTTGTAGACGTCACTTGTTGATGCTCCATTCATGAGGGTAGCGCCATCTGTTGGGAAAACATCGTACAACAGGACACAGAGTTAACGTGATTTGATCAAACTTAGAAGAGGAATCTATATGTATAGAAGTACTTATACATATGAAATATTTATAAAAGTTTTTCTGATGTGTGTACATTATTTTGGTTGACTCTGAACTTAATGAGAACAAAACTGTCATTTAATTTTTGCTCTTAAAGCTTCTTTAGTGAAAACCGGCTGGTGTTCTGCTTTGAAACAAACTGCTGTTGAGGTCTGTGTTTTTAGGTTTAACCCCACAGTTTCTGAATGAACTGATAGTTTTTTTTGTTATAATTGATGGTAGCATTTACTGATCATATAATCAGCATGACAATATAACAGAATAACATTCTGACCACCTGACTAATACTGTGTTGGTCCCTTTATGCTGCTAAAACTCCTCTGACCCAGTGGTTCATCAGAACCTCTGTGGATCCTGTGGATTCTGTGGATCCTGTGGGTTGCAGGGTGGATCCTACCTAGACCAGGCTGATCCTGGACCATCCCACAGATGCTCCATCAGATCTGGATGTAGAGAGTGTGGAACCCAGGTGAACAGCTTAGCTCTGTCGTGTTCCTCAGACCACTCCTGAGTAGTTTTAATTTGTCCTGCTGAGGGTGGCAGCTGGCATCAAGGACTGCTGTTGCCATGGAGACTAGGGGGTTGTTTGTCCTGCAGTGTTTAGGTGGTGGTACATGTCAAACATCCACATGAACGTCAAGGTTTCCCAGCAGAACGTTGCATTAGAACAAGATGATGGATGATGTTCTCTTCAGCTGTCAGTGGTCAGAATGTTGTGGCTGATTGGTGGATCTGTCTGCCTTTACTCTGACATCCAGAGTTATACAAAAGTGTAGTATGTGTGCAGTGCAGAAGAGATTTACTTTATTGGATGCAGTTTTTTATTTTTTTTAAGGGAGAGCATTTTTTAAATCCACCTGAAGAAGACCTAATCTTTCCCTTCAAAGGATAGTTAATAATTACTACGGCTTCCATAGTGGTTCCATCAGAGAAAATCATATCCATATACAGATTTTTATTAATTCCAGGGCTGGTTCAGTAAAGATTATAATAATAACTACATCAGATAATTCTTGGTCGCAGTTGGAATTTTGCAGACTGAGAGATGGTTGAGAAGGTTTCAGTTCTTGTTTTAGCAAAATATGTTATAATAGAAGATCTTTATTGTCATTGTACATGAAATTATCTGCAAACCAGCAAAGTGTATCAGTCTGAGGTATCTAAAAATAAATAAGTAAAGAAAAATGCTTCTGAAGCCAATAATAAACAGAATATTTTGAGGGAATATTCTAAAAAGGAAAGAAAAGCTCCATTCTCACTCCTCTCAGGATAAACCGTCATTAAAAGTGACTTTAAATTTAGCTTCAACACGAGATAAAAACATTTACTTTCATTACTGATGTTGTGAAGTTTTAATAAAGTTCATGCTACTTTTATAAAATGATGAAAGTGAATAAATTGTATTTCTGTGAACTGTGTTTGATTTCTGTCTTTTCTCCTGTCATCCAGATGTTCAGAGGGAGATGATGCCACATCTGGTCCAGCTGATGGAAGGTCTTGAAGTTCTCTGACTGGCCTCGACTGAAGATGGTCGTCTCACTGGATTTAAGGTTCAGATGCTCAGTAACAAACTCCACCAATGAGCCAACAGGGAAGCTTTAGGTTTATTAAATGTTGCTATGAAGGTTTCACTGTTTTTCTTTGTGAATGCAATGTGCTCCAACTGAAACTTGAATTAGAACTTAGAAGTAAATCCTTCCATCTGAAAGTATTTAGTTGCATTAATAACCTCATAACATTCTAATTTTTATTCCAGTCTTGGTTGGAAATAGAATCTCTGTATTGATTCAGGTAAAAACTGAACTTCACAGCATGTTGGAGCAAAACAACCAGATGAAAACTGTGATGGTGTTGGATTGTCAGACCGTAATGTTGCAGCTCAAAGCAGCTTTTCTATCTCAGTTCATTCTGACATTCAGCTATGAATCAACACAGCAGATGGTGATCCATGCTGTGGAAGTCTCACATCTCCTGATTTAATGGAGCTGCTTTGCACTTTTTACACTGTTTATTCACCAACATTTTATTTAATCAAAGTCCCATCTAGTTTTTATGAGAAATGTGATGTTTTAATTTCTCTGTGAATAACTGCAGTCTAATGCAACAGCTGGAGTTGTAACATCTGTCCTGATGTTGATCATGAAGTATTGATCAGAATACTTATGGTCAGCAGTCATCCCTGAAGTTTTACATTCAAATCTTTACTTGTGTAGTGAACTTTGGTAAGAAGCAGAAATGTTAGCGTTGTCATGGATACGAGTGTTAAATTCTGTCCATGTTTCATTTTGGGAAATTCAGTCCAGTTCCAGAATGTGGAGGAATTTAGTCTCACAATCACAGACAATAAATATTATCTGAAAGTCGAGTTATTGTTGTTTATCAGCACAATACAAAAAGATTAATGTTAGAAATATTCCAGTTAAGACTCTAGAATATCATGATTTATGTAAATTTACCTCAATAATATAAATGTTCAGGTTAAGATTGTTCAGTGATATTTATTATGTAAGTTTAGCTGATTAAAGTTTATGACTCTGCACTAAAATATTATTTAAATTGACATCATTAATATAATATTTAGGGTCAGACCCTACAGTACTGAGATTAAGAAATCAAATATTCTATAAAATGTAAATACACTGAACTAATCTGGATATATTTAAGTGAGACTTTACAATATTATTTGACACAAATCTATCTAAATCAAAATTTTAATCATTTTTACGCCAAACATTTACTGGACTGATTTAAATATTAAAATCACTCCTTTCTAATCCTCTGCTGTACGTTCAAACCTGAGGCCTTAAATAGAAACACACAAGTATCTGATTGAAGGAACGTCTGCAGAGTCCTGGTTCCAGAACATGATGATAGAATTATAGACAAACTTTAACAAAAGCTGCCTGAGAGTTTACAGGTTTTTATGTTGGATTTCTTCAGTAATTTAATGAGAGTTATCAGCAAAAATCAAGTGTTCATTTGATGAACTTCATTTCCTAAAACATCCAGAATTGGAGCTCATATCTTTGGCAGCTGTAAAGTTTCTGCTCCTTCAAAGTTCACAACACAATGAATGAATTCCTAAAACACTCTCAATGCTGGAGTGTGTTTGTGATGCTGAAGCAGTGACCAGTTTTTCTGTTTCTTCTATGGAGATGCACAATGAGGGACGTCTGCAGAGACTGAGAAAGAGTCTCACCACATCCTGACATGAGGAAAAAGACTTTATTGAAGACTACAATGAGAAAAACTATCAGACAGCAGACGGCTGCATTCAAGGTGAGCTCTGAACATTTGATCTGGAACAGGAATTCAATAACAGCAGCATGAGCTTCATTTCAGTCTGTAGCTGCTGAATTCATGGATGAATCATCTGGCACTAGAGAGGAAGACCATCAAACATCCACGTCAGCTGATGGAGGTCCAAGAGTCTCACCCAACAAACAACCTACAGAGTGAAGACCTCCAATCTGATTGGACGGCCTCCTTTTCAGCCACATGTGTGAACAAATGCCTCTAAGCTGATTTGTTTTCTAAAATAAATCTAGTTTGAGTCCTAGTCTATGCCTGTGTGTTTGCTTCTTTACACCGCTGTTAACAGTTTAGGCTGTTAGATTGTTCCAGATAAGACAAGTACAAGATTCTTCAGAGCCGTTCTACCACGAGCCTGATAGGAAGAACTCCAACAGCTACTGAATGTTCCTGTGGTTCCCTCAAGGCTACAGGAGGAGTCCTACGAGGACGAGCCGGTCCACCTGATGGCGGCCAGTCGCTGCGGTTCAAAGCCAACACCGACTACGTGGACTTCTACTGGACCACACAGAGGCCTTCAAACCAGACCAACAAGTTCAGCGACTCCTCGACTCGTGGGTCTGAGGACGCCGCCGAGCCTCGGTCCAGCCGGCCTCCTGTCTGTGGGTGTTTGAGTGCTGAGAGGTTTGTGGATGCATGTGAACGTTCTGTGTTGAAACAGCAGCTTTGGACTCAGTAACGCTGGTAAAAACCAAGAGCTCCTTTATTTGTGACTTCCACTAAAAAACTGATGAAAATAAGTTTGCCAGGGTTCTGACTGATAACAGATTATTAAATAATGAAAATAATAGTTTAAATATTCCTTTAAACAATCCTTTTAGGTCTGTATTTAAGGTGGAATACTCCTTTACACCAAGATTTTTTGGTCTACATTGAAGGATTTTTTTCTAAACCACCCTTTCGGGTCTATATTTGAGGTTTTAGGTGGAATATTCCTTTTAACCAGCCCCTCTGGTCTTTTTGAGGATTCTGGATGGAATACTCGGTTAAGCAACATTTTAGGTGCATGTCCAAGGATTTTTGGTGGAATGTTCCTTTAAGGTGGATGTTTGAGGACCTTGTAGGTGGAATACTTCCTGAAACCAACCTTTTGGGTCAACATTCAAAGATTTAAGGTGGAATATTCCTTTAAACCAACCTAAATTTCATGTTTTGATCATTATCAAGTGAGAAACCTCAATCCAGACTCTTCATAATGATGTTTGAGATTTATGCTGCTGTTATTTGCTTAGTCCAGACTAAATGACAGAAATCCACAACTGTAATTTTATTTCAGGACTCGGTTATTAAATGTCAAAACAATCCATGTGACTCTAAAAACTCAACAGCTTTATAAACTCTAAGATTAAACTCTCCACAAGGATCCAAAATAAGTTGGACTTCTACATGAGAGCTTTAATTATTCTTCATCTACTTCCTGAAAAGTTTGGTCAATAAAAAAGACAAAAACTAATATTTTGAGCTGAACTAAAGACAGACTTTGTGATTTTTCTGCTCACATATTGTGTTGTTGTAAACTTCCTCTTTCAAATAAATATCCTCCTAACCCCCTGGAAACCAGCGTTTGTCCTGTTTTTGTGTTGCTCCTCGGCGACCCGAGACAGCCGGGTCCTAATGTTTTTTGAGCAACACACCATACTATGACATTTTTACAATGATGGTTCTACTATGGAACCAGTTTGACATGTTCAGGTGTTCTTTGTGTGAAAACTCAGAGATTTCAGGTATCAGAAGATGGTTTTCAACTTTCTTTGTTAACTTTCTGCTTCAACTTTAAACTAAATTTCCTTCACTAACCCAGCCCTCTGGACTTCCAGTAAGCTGTGTTCCTATTGGCTGTCCAGGTGGCTGCTTGGTGTTATCAGGAACACCTGAGCAGCTCAGTGTCTTCCTGCTTTATTTAGCTGCAGACAAACATTTCCTCTGCTTCTCTTCACCAGTGAACCGGGTTTGGTTCCGTTGCTTTAATTTGTTCTTTAGGTGTTGGCTTGCAGCTTCCAGCAGTAAAATCATCTTTAATGTGTTTCTTGGTGTGTTTTAGGGCTTTGTACTGGATAGTTGTCTTGGTAAATGTGGTTCTTTAGCCACAGTTAGCACATGGTGCTAATGTGTGCAGTGATTAGTGGATTTGCTGCAGCTGAGTTGTGTCTTTATCTTGGCTGTAGTGAGTCTTCAGAGGTTTTTGTTCAGATACATTCTGTATTCTTGTTTGTGAACCAGCGTTGGTTGTCCAGAAGGTAAGAGTTCCTGTCCTGATTCTCTGTTCTCAGAGGTTCTCTGGTAGGCTGCAGGAGACTTTAGCGTTTGGGTTGTGCTAGTTTGGTTTTTGTATGGTTTCATTTGGACGACTAACTTGAGGCCCCTCCATGTGGTTTAGTGAGGTTTTCTGCAACAGTTCTACAAAGCAACCTGCGGCAGAAGAGACTTTGAGAGTTTTTAGGAAGTTCTGGAGGCCAGACTTTAGAGCAGCAGAAACATTTGTCAGCAGTTTGAGCAG